>NW_010425581.1:0-2128 GCF_000710305.1 Buceros rhinoceros silvestris
GCCAGCCCCGGTCGCCCGCCAGGGCGCATCGCGAGTGCCATCTGCAGGCTGACCTCCGCACCGCAGCCACACCGTCCGAGGGGAACGCTCGCAGCCGCGCAAAGGCTGCAGGCGGGGTTGACTCGGATCCGCCCGCGGACAAACCCCGCAGCCCTGCGGCTGCAGGGTGCAGGGGCGAGCAGAGCAGTTTCGCCAGTCTCCTGGCTAACTCCGCACCAGCACGAACCTCTCTGTGAGCAGAGGAGAGTGCCGAGAAGGCCACCTAACCCCCAGTTTCTGGCAATGCCAGGCAGGAGGAGAATGATCGGTGGCCCCTCTGCTCAGACACGGAGAACGGGAGAAGGGTTTCCAATGCGTGCAGCTCGACTCGACGGTTGAAGCTGAAGCGTTGGGAGGTTTCAGGTACATCAGCCGGTTAACCAAATTTTCCAGTTGGAAGGCACACTGCTTTTCAGGCTCAGAGCCCTGAATAAGGACAGTCAGAGAGCCTAAAATGAAATTACCTTTGTATTTACAATAATAACTGGCTGACCTATGATCACCGGACTTGCACAAAGCAATTCCAGCCAAGCAAGGAGGCTGTCACTGCAGGAACACTGCAGCTACATCCACAGCAGTAGTTGTACAGTGGTGGTATCTGTATATTGACCTCATCGATAATGCCTGACTGCTACAGTGTGCTGTGTGGTAGGCACTATGCCTAAGGTTGGCATTTTCCAGCTGGCAGCCTGTGAACACTATCAACACCGGCTGAGAAACAGCCGCAGGTACAGACAAGGTAACGACCTGCCTCCCAGGAGCTCCAATGGTCTAACCCAAATTCAAACATCTGCCATCTGTGTGTTCCATGTAGAATAAACAGTCAGAAAAATTGCCGGAGCATTGTCTAAACAGCAGTTGGGAGAGAAAAGGACCCCAAATTCCATCTCCTACTGGTCACAACACAGCACTCTCCAATCACTGACATTTTCTAAGCAGTTGGATGCAACAACGTGATCTATTAGGGCCATGCCTGATTGAACCATTACATCTGGGTTTATAAATCTGCAGTTTCTCATCAGACATAGAGGGAGCATGTTCCAACCTCTCAATCTAGTGCCTTGACAGGTCGGTCAATCAGAGCAGTTCTCAGCACAGCAATCGCGGAAACACTGCTCTTCCTTACCCGCAGCATTCAAAACCAGCAGTGCTTTCCCCACTGCTGGAAACACCAAGAAAACTCATGAAAATTGCTTCTAACTCGACCTTTGCAAATGCCTTCCCAAAACACTAGGAGATAAGTACAAATGTATCAAAGCCAAAAGAAAGTAGATTTTGAACAACAAATTTATATTATATGGCAGTCTACGTGGGTTTTTTTTCGAAGAACTGCCAAGAGCAAATACTACTGCTTATACTGTCAACCTCACCAGGTATATCAGTACTACACTTACTATTTTATTTTTTAAGAAAAACCAAAGACAACTCTATTGTTGCTAGTTCCAATAATTAACATTCTGGGCAAACTCACCATTTTGTTTCAGGATCTCAGCGCATGTGCTTTACTATGTGGCTATACTGGGAATAAGCGATGCTAGTTATCCACCCTAGCCGTGGCAAAGATATTCGCTATATCTTGAGAAAAATGACAAATTATTAAACCTAAGTTAGAAAAAATTACCAACCAACTCTAAGAGTTAAGCGTCAAGAAAGGAGCTAGAAAGAATTAAAACTGGTCGTAATAGAGTGGGGAGGAGATTTATTCCCCAACCACAAAGTTGACCTCACCAGAAGCTTCTGGAGGAGAGCTCCAGGTGTGAGAAATTTATGGCCTCCCCTCTTACCCTCACCATTACTCTTTCCAAAGCAGAAAGTATTATATTCACAAGTCCTTGACCTCAGATAAAGCCTGAGATTCCTTTCACTTCTCCATGTCCGTTTGCCAGCACCACATTCCAGAGTCACACTGCAGACAGGCCTCATAAATCAGCAATGGTATTCTGGTGTGAACGCACCAGAGGAAACTCCTCCCGTCCAAGCCAGGGGCGAAGTAACCAGGTTTAACTTGTGCCAGTTATTTCTAACTAGGAGGCACCATAAATGTCATACTCAAGAGTGGAAAGGAGGGAAGGAGGGAAGGAGGGAAGGA
>NW_010425582.1:0-899 GCF_000710305.1 Buceros rhinoceros silvestris
AGAGAGAAAAAATACTGCCTGCTGAAAGAAGTCTTCGGACCAGCCCCCCAGCTGCAAGACGCCAGACTTCACCTGCTTCATGTGGACTCTTTTCTCCCACCCAATTCACATTTTCTGCGCACTGGGTTTCTGCTCTAACTGCTCAGGGGCTTTTTCCGGAGGTGGAGCGTGGGGCTGTGATCAGGAAGGGATTTCTTAACTGCTTGGTCAAGGTAATGGGGAGGATCCTTTAAATGAAGGCTGCGATTCAGAAGACCCTCCCCAAGGCAGTTTATACCTCCAGAGGTTATTTTGGCACTGGAAACAACATGGAGGATTAAACAGCCCCAGTCTCCTCACTCACCCTGTGAAGCAGAAAGCCGCAAGGTTTCGCAGCTGCCCAGGCCATGGTTTTCTTGCTGAGTGGGTGTGATGGCTGCTGAGCGAATAAAAGGGCTGGAAGATCCATCTACCGGCTGACGCAACTTTTTGGGAGAGGTGGGACGGTGGGGCTCAACCTCAGCCTGGGCTGCCCCGTTCTCACTCCAGGGAAGGGTCAGTCCTGGTGAGGAGGGAGGCTGGGGGGACGGGACCAGCTGGGAGGTGGTGGGGAAGATGAAGGAGCTGGGGATGAAGAAAATGGAGGGGTGTATGTGTGTGTGTTTGCTGTGGTTGTGCCCTGTCCTGGTGTGGCCCTGCCTCCCTGAGCTGTGAGAGGGAAGGCAATGCAGGGGGCAGCTGGGCCCGTGCCCTGCCGCCCCGCTCAAAGCGTCTTTGTCACAGTGGGTGGTGGCGGCACTAGGCACAGTGCCTGCGCCAGTGGCGTCTGCGTGGGCATGGGGTGTCCCAGGCGCTTCAGGAGGACAAACTGTGACACTGAGGCAGGGCCCCCCGCACCCATCCTGCCCACCCTACCAGCC
>NW_010425582.1:1022-3547 GCF_000710305.1 Buceros rhinoceros silvestris
CACAGGCTTGGGGCTGCCCCACGGGATCGGGGTGAGGGTGGTTTGGTGGTGCCCATTTTTTTGTGGATGACACCTAAGAGGAAGAACATGCACCTTCTTCATCACCTCTTACCGCCTGACCTCTGAAGCTCAGAATGGATTCTTTGCAATGATTCTGCTTCCCTGCACTTTGAAATAACAATTTCTGGCCTTTACTGTTTTCAGGATTAGCCAAAGCGAGTCCCTTTCCCAGCAAGTATCTGCTTTTCTCCCCCAGTGCTCAGCGGTGGCCGGGTGCTCTCGTCCTGCCTGCCCGCTGCCCCTTGCCTTCCCAAGGTGGGCACGTACATCTCAAATGCCGCACGTCCGTCTCTGGGCCTCGTGACCCAAACGGGTGGGAGCAGGTCCCTTTCTTCCCACTGCAGCAGCCTGGGTGTGAGGTGACCTTCTCCAGCTCCAGCGCTGGCGTGGGTCCGAGCAACGTGATCCTTCCCGGTCAGCTGCCGCAGTGCTGCCAGCTGAGCTCTCCTGGCTACAGTCATGCTCCAGGGGTCAAGGCGGTAGTGAGGGTTAGAGGTGGAGGGTGACATTGCTCCAGCGCCTTCCCTGGGCTGTGCAAATTGCCACTTTTGCAACCTTCCTTATTCCTTCCTTGCTGTCTTGCCAGTGGTGCTGGGCACGTCTCTGCAAAACATCTGCAGTGCCTTGAAACAGCCACTGTAACCAGGAACGGTGTAAAAAACCCAGACCATGCTCCAGACCTCCACGGACCAGACCTCCAGACTGGCTGAGTGAGAGCTCTGTTCAGGTCTTGAGCTTTCCTTGCTAGCAAGCCTCCACCGCACAGCGGAGAGGTGTTGATGTCTGAGCCTGCTGGGTTTTAATGCTGTTTGTCAGCCGCAGCCCCAAAGGTCATCGTTAGTAAACTGTTTTGGCAAGAACAGGGGCATCTGATGGCTGAGCTCCCTTGCTCCTGGGAGGCCCTTTGGATGCGCACTGCCACAGGCTGAAGGTAAGTTCATCTGGGCAGCTGGAGGTGACCGAACCAGTTGATTTTGGAGACAGAAATTAAGAGCCTGAGGGGAGGACAGTTGTACTCACGTGGCTACTGCTGCTGAAGACCTCAAATGGCCTCCTGCAAACTAGAAACCCACCAAAAAGCCACCTGAGATTGTGCTTTGGGAAGAGAGGATTTGCAGTGCTGGTGGGAACAGGAAAGGGGGTAGGGGGCTGTGGTCCTACACTGCAGTGAGGAAGGAGCCACCAAAACCAACCCACAGATGTGGTTTGTTTAAAAAGATAATATTTAACCTTAACACGTGGTTGGGTTGGGCTGGGCACACTGCTGTGGGGCGAGAAAGGTTTTAAGCAGACCTGGTCTCAGGCGTGCCCTTACTTGGGTGCTGGCATCAGTGCTGGGTGCTGGGAGAGAATGAAGTCACCCCTCGCCCACCGTGCGCTGGAGGCAGGTGGGTTCAGCTGTGCTGGTCCCGCCAGCTCACCTCTCCCTTTGCAGCACCCAGCACCTGCATTGCTGGCTCCTGACTTCTTGGTCCTGAGCCGAGGCGGGGGGGTGTTCACCAACACTTTCCTTTTTAACAGCAGGAAAACCTCTTCCTCCTGGCTGAGTCAGTGGAAAGCATTTCCCCGGGATTCCCTGTCGTGGCACTGGCTGCACCCAGAGGAGGGGCTCTTTGCCGTGGAGATTTCCTCCCTTCCTGCAGGAAAACGTGCCTCGAACGTGGCCCTGCCTGTCAGCGAGGGCGATCTGGATGAAGGAGCAATTTGCTTGGATTCTGTGGTTCGGCACCTCCTCTCCACCATGGCGCTCACCAGCTGGCATCACGGCAGGTAGTTCCTTCCGCGCCTTTTTCCCTGCCTTTTCCCCTCCCTCTCTTTAGATCTTGCCTGGTGTTTTCTTGCTGCGAGTGCCACGGGCACGCTCGGCCAGCTGGGCAGTGCCTGGGGAACAGGTTTGTCGGCAGAGGAGCTGCTTCGGCTGCCAAGAGCTCTGTGGTGTAGTGCAGCAGCACCTTGGGGCCCTGTGTCCCGGGGGCGAGGTGCTCTCTGAGCTGACACGGACCACGGACTGCGGGGTTTGACAGTTCTGGGAAACCCACCTGCATGGGACACGGGTGCAATTGGTGCTGTTCTGCCTGAACCAGGCAATGATCAGTGTTTGTTTAACACCCAAGAAAATCAGTGTTCAGCGTGTCTGAGCACAGGAGCACTGAATGAGGTGCGACCTGACGATAGCACTTGCCTGTCACTGACATCCTGCCATTCAAGGCTGCCCTAGGATGCCGCTCATGTGGGCTCAGCAGAAAAACAGGCTCCAGATGAACTTTGTAGGCTGTTGGGAAGGGCCATCACTGGCTGCTCCAGTTCCAGGGACTCGCCGCAGAGCAGAAACGCCCCCGTCGTCCCGCTGGCAGGAGCACACGGGTTGGGGCTGCAGCAGTTCTGGTGTGCACAGCAGGGCCGCCAGGCCGCCAAGGCGCCGCGTCTGAGGTGCATCGTGAAGGGATTGCAGCCTAATGCAGGGC
>NW_010425583.1:0-404 GCF_000710305.1 Buceros rhinoceros silvestris
CTAGTTCTGGGTGCGGGAGCTGTCCCGGCCAGGCCGGTGCGGGTCTGGAGCTGCTGGTCGGTGCTTGGGGCTGCTGCAGAGCAAGAGCGGAGCTGTGACCCCCGCCCATCCGAGCTCCATGGTCCAGCCCCGCCTCGCCAGCGAGAAGGGGAGCTTCTCAGGGCCTGGGTCGGGGTGACTGTCTCCTCTTGCTGCCTTCCTTCCCCCAGACAGTTGGGTCTTGTTGGGGGAGCCAGGCTGGTCCCTCCACCCCGTGCCAAACCTGCAGAGCAAGTTGGTGCTGGGACCGCTCGTCTCTCTCCATCCCGTGACATCCAGCCCTGTACGTCACCTCCCTCACAGGGCACAGGGCCACGCTGCCCACGGGGGTCCCTGCCTGCTCCCCATGCCAGGAATGAAGCCCC
>NW_010425583.1:574-861 GCF_000710305.1 Buceros rhinoceros silvestris
GATGGGTTGTTGGATGCTGGCTGCCCCCATGAGTGTCTGAGCTGGGAGCAGGCAGCTTTGCTTGGTGTAAATCGGGGCAGGATCCAGACAGCAGCACAGATTCTCCTTTAGGAAATGGATGTCGTTTCCCATCTATCTCGGTTCCTTGGCCCCGTGCTCCCATTGTCCCCCCACATGTGTCTGCAGCTCCCAGCCCTCAAGGACCCCGTCTGCTGGGGGATGGAGAAGGGGGCAGCCACTGGGAGATGGGCAACGCCACGTTACGGAGGCGGGAAGGAGGCAAGAGG
>NW_010425583.1:1016-1247 GCF_000710305.1 Buceros rhinoceros silvestris
GCCACTGGGAGATGGGCACAGCCACGTTACGGAGGCTGGAAGGAGGCACGGCAGCCCGTTCAAAGTGTTATTCAAGTGCTGGCAGGGCCGAGAGAGAAAAAATAGCCATCAAAGCGGCCATGGAGCATCTGAGCTGGAGGGCTGTGGGGGCAGCAAGAGCACCAGCATGGAGCAGCACAGGCGCGAGCTGTGTTTGGAGCTGCCTTGGGTGTTGTTACCCCCAGCCTGGGC
>NW_010425583.1:1491-1795 GCF_000710305.1 Buceros rhinoceros silvestris
GCCTGGGAGAGTTTGTGCCGAGCCCTTGGTTCCCAAATCTCCCTTCCTAGTGCCGGGACTTGTGCTGTGTGGGCTGGAGGAGCAGCCCCCAGCCCTCTGAGCCCTCTTGCCAGGCCTGGCCCCCAGCAGCCTGGGCAAGGCTCAGGGAGGGAGTGGAGGGCAGTGGGGAGCCCTGGCTGGGGGTCCCTGGAGGTGCTCTTCCTTCTGCCTCCCCATCACTAGCTCAGAGCAGAGCCGTGCCGGGACCTGCAGGACGCGGAGCCCAGGCAGGAGCCCCAAGGCTGGTGGCTGCGCTGGAGACTAC
>NW_010425583.1:2007-2388 GCF_000710305.1 Buceros rhinoceros silvestris
TGGGCCAGCGGCAGGGGCGCGGCCTGCACCTCCAGGTTTTGCAGTTGCTCGTGCCTCTCCAACAAGCTGATCCAAAACCCTGGATCCTACCCAGCCAGAAATTTGGATCTGGAGCCAAAGGTGACTCTTGGCCCTTGTTGCCATCACAGGCGAAGCTAAAATCTGGATCTGAGCGGCGGAGCGAGGAGCCTGGGGCTGGCTCAGGAGCTGAATGTATGGCTTGTGCTCCTTCTGCCCATCAAATTGGATTTCCTGAAATAGCCTGTTGAAGACCAGAGCCTGGCAGGGACCGAATAACAGGTCACCAGGGGTGTGGAAGCCCCACCATGATCCTGGCTGCCTGCTTCAAGACGTTGGCAGCCAGCAATAAAAGAAATCTAT
>NW_010425583.1:2603-3088 GCF_000710305.1 Buceros rhinoceros silvestris
TGCCGGCGGCCGGGGGAGCCGCAGGGAGGGCTGGGGGTGCATGGGTGGATGTGTCCCGGGGGACATCCCGGTGATGGGGTGGATGGAGGTGGCAGCCCGCCCCTCTTGTGGAGCGGAGGACATCCCCGTGGTGCCGGTGGCATAGGGCATGGCAGTGGCAGCAGAGCGCAAGGGGACAGGGATGTGCAGAGCGGTGCCTGGTGTGGCCGACACTGAGTGCTGCCAAAGTAGCCTCAGGATGGTGGTCCTCTCGGTGGCCCTGTGATGCCCGGTCTCTCTACAAGCAGCTGCTCGCAGGGGCTGCCCGGGGAGTGAAGGAGGGGGCCAGGCTGTGATCCAGCACACAGAGCAGGATTGAGCCTGTTCTGCTCCCCCTGCCCTGCCCAACGCCCAGCAGCTTGTCCCCAGGGCCGTACGGTATCGGCCATGGGGGGACAGGGGGGGCATAGCCACCATGGGCTCACGAGCCGCGTGCTGGCTGGGGG
>NW_010425583.1:3235-3601 GCF_000710305.1 Buceros rhinoceros silvestris
AGGCTGGGCTGCTCTCTGCCAGCCGTGGCGGTGGCACGTGGCAGCAGAGCAAGTGCCCATCAGATTAAGGAGAATTAATTTGTACTTCCCTTGTTTCCGCGGGGCCGGGGGTGCCACGGGCGCCCGGTGTCCTCCTCCTGTGAGCAGCTGTGCTCCCGCAGCACCCGAGTCAGCGCCTCTCCAACTTGCCCTCAATCCTAGTTAGATTTTCCACATCCCCCTCACCCCAGCTCACTCCTCCCCAAACGGTGGAGCGGGAAGGAGCCATGACATGGTTTCTAATCAGCTTCTGAATTCAGATTTCTCTTCGCTGTCGTTGGAGCTTTTGTCTGGTGCTGCCCGAGCAGGGTGCTGCTCTGCGCCTCC
>NW_010425583.1:3978-4232 GCF_000710305.1 Buceros rhinoceros silvestris
TGGCACGGCTCCACTGTGGCCGGTGCATGGCTGGGTTTGGCTCCTTCCCCGGCACCCGGCCCTTGTGGGCAGCGAGTTGTGGTTCTGAGCGAAGCCAGGGGATGCAAACACTTCCCAGCGCTGCCAAGCCCCAATTAATCGCCTGTGAATCATGATGCCATTGGAAGAGCAGATGTTTGCAGCGTGGTTGCCAGCGCTTGGTGTTTCACCATGGGTCTTTTTGGCCTTAAACCAGCGGCTCTGGGCAGCTGGCG
>NW_010425583.1:4696-4907 GCF_000710305.1 Buceros rhinoceros silvestris
CCCTGGCTGTTGATGCACCCTGGGTGGTTGCAACTGAGCGGAAGGATGGTCCCGGTGCTTTGTGTCATGACATGCCTCTGCTCCAGGCTCCCCCGGGCCCTCTGTGGGTGTGTGTGGGACAGTTGGGGACAGCCCCACAGTGGGGGAGCCATGGTGGGTGCCGGGAAGCGTCAGGGGGGTGGGTGTGTGGGGGGCTGGCGGGGGTGAGGGC
>NW_010425584.1:0-383 GCF_000710305.1 Buceros rhinoceros silvestris
TAACAATTGATTATGGGTTTATAGGCGGTGATGCGCTGCTCCACGGCGTGGCGAGGCGGCTCGGCCAAGCCCAGGGTTGGGCTCACCCAGCCCTGCAGGGATGTCGGGGTGAAAAGGTTCTTCCGAGTCCCCGCTGCCCAGCCTGGCCACGCAGAAACCTGCGCTCAGCACTGCGGGCTTTTATCAAATGAAGTAATGGTGGTTTTTATACGAAATCCTGTATTTTAGGTGAGCTGGAACAAAACATACCGTTTTGCACCCGAGGGTGGAACCCTCTGCTGGGAGGAGAGGGCAGAGAGCTGGGGGGTTCAGCCTGGAGCAGAGGAGGCTGCGGGGAGACCTGAGTGCAGCCTGTCAGTGCTGCAAGGGGCTCGGAGAAAGCT
>NW_010425584.1:617-5594 GCF_000710305.1 Buceros rhinoceros silvestris
CTGGGAGCACATGTCCCTGCTCCCTGCAGGGGGCTGGGCTGGGTGAGCTTGGAAAGATCCCTTCACCCCAAACCACTCGTGATTCTGTAACACCATGAAACTTTGGCTGCTGTGGAGTGCTGCACGAATGCAGGCAGATGTTCAGCCACATCTGGATGGGTCCACTTGTAACCCAGCCTTCCCCCTGTAACTAGTGCAAGGTTAAAGCCCAGAACAAGAAGAACCTGCCTTTGGTTGGCAGCCAACATCCACCTCCCAACATCTTGTTGAATTTAAAAGCCGTGTGGAGGTGCTGCTGAGGGTCAGGGGTCAGGGGGGACCCGAGGAGCTGAAATGACTTTTACAACCTAAACAATTCCGTGGTTCTGAATGCGAAGGTGCAAAACCTCACAGATACCAGGCTGGAGGAGTGGGATGTTGTTCTGACTTGCGAGTGGAAGATGTCCCAATTCGAGGAAATCTGAAGCATCTTGGAAACCACTTCTGGTGTAAAAGCATCCGGGGAGGTGCACAGAAGTTACACAGGTTGCAGCCTCTTTCCAGGAGGGTCCGCGCAGTAGGGTGCCAGTGGGGATAGCACCTGGACCACCCTGGGGAGCTGTATCCATCCTGGCACAGCTTGAACCCTTCAAGGATTTAAGGAGAAAAAGAGGGGGAAGCATAAAAACCAAACCCGAGGCAAAGACAACTGCGAGAAGCCCAAAGACTGCCTGATCGTGGGGTGCCCCAAAGCCCCCGTCCTCCCGGCGGGCACAGCCGTACCCACCGGCCCTCAGCTACGGTTCACCTTGCTCCAGCCAACAAGGCACCTTATGGATTTTGGCAGGAGATGAGTCTTTTCCACCGGGATACGGATTTGTTTCAAACTGAAGTGAATTCAAATCACCGCACGAGCTAATGATGTCAATGCCGCTGGATCATCTCAAAGAAGAGCAATATACTGCGAAAGGGCGGCGAGGGACTTGCTAAATGCGATAACCATGCAGAGGGAAAAAATAGATGTTTAGGGAGTCACCTGCAGCCTTGATTGAAAAATCAGAGTTACATTAAAATTTTTGCTATTTAATTATCTCGCAGATAATATCACTTAGATTGAGTTTCATATCTGAGCAAATTAGTTGTGCCACTATTATTAAAACCTACTTAGGAAACTCAATCTGCGAAAACTACCAATTTGAGGCTTCGCACGTGCCACCAACAGAGCTGGAGACGTTTGCTCTTATTTTTTTTAAATGAGCTGAAGTAACTTTATGCTATAGCTAAATGTAACCTGAGCGGATGCAAATCAACGCTGCTTTAGAAATTGCTTTTCCATTTAGCAGCGCTCCACGAAGCTGGGCTTGAAGAATTTCACAAGGTCATGGGCAGGCTTCGGGCTGCTGGAGGTGAGTCTCCTCCTCCTCCTCCTCCTCCCAGTGGAACGGAGCCCTGCAGGGGGTGGAACCGGTGTGGGTTATCTCCAGGGAAGGCTCTGCTTGAAGGGCTCTTGCCCGAATGATGCAAAAAAGTGTTATGGAAAACAGAAAGTAATTTCTCCAAAGTTTAATATTTTGATATATAAGTGCAGGCATCCTGGAACCGAGCGATGGGCTGGAGCAGCCTTCCTGTCCCACCCCTCTGTGGTCCTGGCCCAACGAGGAGAGCTGCATCCCGGCCTTTGCCATCACGTCCGCAAAGCCTGTGCTCTGCTTCCCAGCCCGTCCCTCCCGCTCCTCCCCGAGCTGCCAGAGCTGCGTTTAGCCTTGGTGCATCTTCAGCTCGGTGCAGGCAAGGCTTCACCGAGGTCTTAATTTCTGCACAGCTGCAGGCTGCACTTACCGAGTCATTTTGTTCCCTATTTTTGAATTGCTTATTTTATGCTCCAACCAGATTTTCTGGGTTGGGGTTTTTTTTCCTCCAAATGAGTGCTGCTTCCTGCCCTTCTTCATTTGCTCGGTAATCAGTGAGGGCTTTTGCTGATTTTCCGTTTCAGCTAATATCCTGACAGCGGTCTGGCTGCCAGCCCCGTCCGCCCCAGCCAGCTCCGGCTCTGCGGGGCACGGCAAAGGGCTGGAAGGACTCTGGGGCCGGCATCGCTCTCCACGAGTGGGAGCGAAGCCCCCAGTTCCCTTCCGGCTCTGCGGGACACGGCAAAGGGCTGGAAGGACTCTGGGGCCGGCATCGCTCTCCACGAGTGGGAGCGAAGCCCCCAGTTCCCTTAGACCCTCCGTGGGGGGATGATTTCCAAACCGCTGTGAGCAATGGGATGAACAGAACGGGCTGTGAGCGGAGGCAGGGAGTGGAGCAGAGGTGGGTGCCTGGTTTCACCCTGCACCTCTCTCTGGCTGCCTGGGATCATCCCCCCTTCTCTCCTTCTATTTTCCAGTACGAGAATCTTCTCCTCTCCCTCCACGCCTAAGGAGTGAAGCGATGCAGCCATCTCGAGCCTGTGCGAGGAACAAACGCAATTAAAATTACAGCTGCACCGTCTATCACGAGCCCTTGACAAATCTTCCACGCTCCTGCTTTCATTTTCCTCTGATAATGCCTCAGCGCGAGGTGACTCACACCACCCGGCTCGACGCAATGCCCCGCAGGCTTCCCGAACCTTCTCTTACTCGCAAAATTGTCTGATGTTTCGCAGCTTTATGTGTCTCACACCTTCAGACCAAAGTCTCAGCCATCTTCAGAGCTAGAGCAGCCCAGAATAACACAGCTCCAACCCTTTTTATAATCCACCGCTTCTGCTGAAGGATTTTGAGGTCGCAGCGGTAGCTCGAGCCAATGCTGTTCCTATACCCCAGCGTGGGGAAGGGCCTGTGATGGGAGAAGCGATGAGGGACCGTGGGTGTCTGCTGCTGGCCAGACAAAGCCAGGTCCCCTCTGGGGTTTTACAAGGACTTCTTGGGGCTTTAGCCCTGGAAACCGATGGATTGGGATGGTTACATCACCCAGGCAGGAGTGCCGAATGCCTGTTCAAACTTGTCCCTCACAAGCAGGCGCTGCCGTGTCTTCTCCAGTGTGGGCACTTACGGGTGGGGCTGGTGGTCAGGACGCAAAGTGCAGCAGAATTTTTCCCTGAGATGGTGGTGCCTGTGGGATTAAGGTCCCACCTATTTGGGTGAGTTGTTTAGGGGAGCAAAGAGTGGTCGGGCAACCTGGGGCAGGGACCTGGACCAGAGACGATGCCTTAGAGGCTGAGGTGACCGTGGTGAAAGAATTATAGACCAGCTCAAGTTCGGAGGGACCCGCAAAGATCATCAAAGGACTCTCTTTGGGGACCGGTGTCCTCCCTTTCTCACAGCGAAGCCCACATGGGACCCCAAGCAGGGGCAGGAGGACATCTCCAGCAATGGCAGGGACTCCCGCACGGTGCCACACCGGATGCCTCTTCCTGACAGTGTTCTTTGGAGCCCCAAACCAGCTCCAAACCCCTCGGGCAGCAGCCTGGTGAGCCCATGCTGGCAGCAGGCTGGGGACAGCTGCCACCGTCCCGCTGTCCCGTCTCTCTGATGTGACAGCATCTCCATTGCCGCGGAGAACAGCTTGCTGCTGGATGGTGGATGTGGCTGCATTTTCCAAATCAAACCAAAAGTGGAAATTAATTTTTTTTTTTTAAATTCTGAGGCCTAAAATACATGTGCAGCTTCTGTGTTAATTCTATATTCTCAACAGTAAGAGACACATATTAACTTTTTAGCTGACATAAGAAAACGCCATTTCGAAGCACTGCAAATTTAGATAAACCCCTCACACGTTGATGTCATCCATTCTGCACGAAACAAGTGGTATTTACAGGAATACTTCTCTGTGTAATTACACAATTATTAAAAACATAGTAGTGAAGTAGGAGCTTTTATCAAGTCATTCAAATTAGAGCTGTTTCATTCTAATCACTATCTACTTGAATCCGTATCGCTTGGATGCAACTCTGAGAAGCTCATTAAATATATTTTTCTTTAAAATTTAATTACTGGGAACTTCTTCAGAGAATAATGATTCTGAATCATAATTAGGATCTTTGTTTCTGTTCGTATTTCGACAGAAAGGTATAAAGACCAGGAGAAAAAGAGGGAAATTGCAGATCCAACGTTTGGGAGAGGAGCTGGCAGGAGGGGAGGAGAATATTAACAAGCCAGATCCAGCATTACGAAGCAGAAAGACGGTGCTCTAATCTGATGGGCTTATTAAACCCTTCGTTTCTGGCGTTTGAACGCTGCGGTGAAGCCCTCTGCGAACGCGAGCTGCTACGTGGACTCTGCCGCCATACCGTTCGCTTACCTGCAGTAACTCAGTTTAAGCGACGAGGATGCTTTTGCAAGACGAGTTTGTCGTCTGCGTGATGGGTTTAGATCCCAGAACTGGGGCAAAATGATGGCGTTGTTTTCCATCGTATGCCAGTTCAAAAAATCGCCGTGTTTTTGCCAAGGGATGGAAGTTGCCCTGGAGTGTGAGGTGGGATGTCAGCGGATGGTGGTGCTGGCAGAGGCAGGATGAGGAGTTCGTGCAGAAACAGTTCCACAAGGTAAAAACGAGTAAATTGTTTTTAAATGGCCTTAAAAAATAGTTAGGAAAGAGGAAGGGCCTGAGCATGCAAGCCCTAATGCAAATATCCGTTTCACTGGCAATTGCTCTGAAATTGGGAGGACTGCTCTCTAAGTAATCCTGAAATTCAACATTATCCAAGTGACACCAATCACCAACCCTTTTCTTGTTTGTTAAGGCTTCATTTTTATTGATAATTCAAACTCAGTTTAAAAATATGTTTTTGTTTACAGGAAACACGTCTAGAGATGTTGTGAATTGTTGCAGGTACTGAGCGCATGGTGAAAAAAGCTGAAGTAAGGCAGGGGAGGCTGATGCTGACGTCCTGGTACCTCAGAGTGGTTTCAGTGGGAAGGAACCCTCCAAACTCCCCCAGCCCAGCCCCCTGCAGGGAGCAGGGACATCTGCCCCCAGAGCAGGGGGCTCAGAGCCCCAAGGGCCGACCTGACCTGC
>NW_010425584.1:5717-14292 GCF_000710305.1 Buceros rhinoceros silvestris
AGCCATGGGGCTGCTCCCCCCTCTGGGGGCAGCCTGGGCCAGGGGCTCAGCACCCCCAGGGTCAAACATTTCTCCCTTCTCCCTGCTCTGACTCTCCCTCTGTCAGTGGAACCATCAGCCCTTGTCCTGTCCCCACAGCCCCTGCTCAAAGCCCCTCCCCAGCTTTCTCCGAGCCCCTTTAAGTTTTACTGTATTTACTGATATGAGGGGACGCAGGTTTACAACTGACATCAAAGTACTGAACCAAAAACTGAGCCTCAAGTCGAGCACAGAGCTTCAGCGGGGAAACAGCTCTCAGCTCAGGCCGATGTCTTCGCTACATTACCTGCCCTTAAACCTGAGAAGTTTGCTCTTGGCCAAAGTGAAGAGCCCTCAGCCACAGCAGAGAGAAACCCAGCGGTACCCATAAGCCCTGCTCACAACTGGGTGATCTCTGCCCAGCGCCGAGAGGGTTCGGTGGAAGCAACGGGTGGTAGGTCTTAGGCAGTGAAGCCAACGTCCTCCTGGGCAGGTGTTGTCGAACCATCGCTCCTTTTCCCTTGGTGTGAATCACAGCTCGTGCATCTTTCCACTATCATCGTCGCCACCGGTGGCACAAGGGTTGGCCCTCACCATCCCTTCTCTACCCTTCATCCCTCCCTTCCCATTAACCGCCCACTTTGCCGATGGGTCAACAGGACCTGCCGGGGCCGGATACCTGGTACCACCCTTTTCAACGCCATAGTGCACAACTGCGGCTCTTCTTCGAGGTGATATGTTGAGGACCAGCCCCCCCAAAGCTGCTAGCTGTACATTTTTCTTCTGGAGATGAATCATAGGCAATTAACAGGAACAATTCTAATTAACTGACATAATTAAAAAACTAATAATGTTTAACATTATTGTTTTATACAATGACATTAGCTTTAACAGCCTAGCAACACATCAAGGCTTCATTTGCATAGTCACTGAGTATATTATTTATTCGTGGTTTCTTTGGTAACCAAATTGACAATAAGAAGTGCAATGTGAATTCCTAAATTGTTTTGCCATATAGCTCCATAATTTATGCCATTGGCAGTAATTGTAATGTCTGTATAATTTCCTTTTAATTATCAACTAATGAAATTTACATTCATCGGGGTAAAAAACAAATATTCGCCCTCAACTTCCAATCACCTGTCCAAATTTCTAATCAATTTGCTGATGTTTGCGGGGCCTTATGTTTATTTATGGGTTTGAATGTCAAAATGGGGGAGAAGTGCTGAAACCTCTTTGGCTGTTAATGGCTGGGGGAATAGTGATTACCGGAGCTGCTGCCACCGAGCTCCTCTTCCTCCCCGATCCAGGAGCCGCTCCTTTCCAAAGGAAGACAGAAGATAAGGACTTTATCACATTAAACTCTATGGATTTTAAGTGGAATTAATTCTGTAAACTTTAATTGCAGAATAATCTCTGCCTGTTCCCTTATCTCTTGATTTATTACAGACATTTATTTCTAGTTTGAAAATTCCTCATCAGTTTCCCAGGGAATTAATTTCGTTTTCCAAAAAGAAAAAAAAAATAAATAAAAAGGATGGTTGGGGGAAGGAAATGACTTCTAAATTCAAATTGAGATGCTAATTACAATAATTATTTCATGAAATTATAGAGAAACTTTATACATATGAGTATAGTCATTTCATTAAAAAAAAAATATTTGCACATAAACTTAATTGAACTCGACTTCTGAACAAAACAACACTCTGGCTCCTTGGATGTTAAACGCGGGCGCTTGGGAAAGCCAAGCAGCCCCAGCAAGGCAGGGGTCAGGGGGGCTGCCCCACCGCAGACCCCGGCCCCAAGGAGAGCCGGCAGGGTGGCAGCTCCTCGCCCACGGGCCGGGCGGAAGGTGAGCGCTGGGGTCCGTGACCCTCCGTTACCTTGACGTGGTTTCAATCCCGGGTTGAGGTGAAGCCAAATTAAACCAATTAATGGGCAAGCTGGGCCGGCCCTTGAAGGGAAGCCTCGTTGTTTGTGTCTGGGCTTTTCTGTTCCGTCCAAGAAGCCGAGCCAGCACACAGGGCTGTTGGCTCCTCTCTGATCGGCGAGAGGGAGCTCCAGCGTACGAAGGGCTGCGGTTCCGTGGGGGAATGGTGGCCGTTCAGAGAGCCCATCCCCAACAAATCTCCCTGGGAAAGGAAATAGCGGAGTGCTCCCGACGCACACCCCGCGTGAGGGACTAACGGCTCTTTTACAGAAAAGGGATGGGAGCCGCGACGAGCCGAGCATCTGCGAGCAGACTAATGTCACCCAGCGAGCGGCAACTGTGAGCCGCGTTCGGGTCCACTGCCCAGCATTTCTGCAGCAGCTGAAAATTCATTTCATTTCATTACGGGAGCTGCTCAAGCACCCCACTTTGGATCCAAGAACTCTTTCCAAACCTGCAGGAAACCCATTTGCCCCCGCTGAGGCTCCAGCTTCTCTTCTGACATTACGGTAGCGTTGTCTTCCTTACCGATTCCGGCAGCCGCACACGCGAGGTGAGACGAGAAGCACCATTTGCTGAACCCCGGAGTGGGAAGGAGCAGCATTATTACTCTTCCCTGCTTTATTTAGGTCTGCTTCACGGCTGCTTTACTGAGCTCTCATCTGGTACAAACAGAGCTCGCGATACCTTAGGAGGGAGGGGGCTGCCTTTGAGGGGTCGCCTCGTAGAACAAAGAAAAGACCATCCACCCTCCGAGATTTTGCTAATGAAGAAACTTTCAGTGTCATTAAGTTGAAAATAGAAGGGAAAAAAAAGAAAGGCAGTAATCAAAGTGGGATGTTTTCAAATTAGGGACAAATTGATGCAGGGAAAGCGTCAAGCGCTGGAGGTCCCTGAGAGCAAGCGCCTTCCCTGCCGCAGCGTAGCAGTCGTTTCTGATCCATGCTGCGAAACTTGACCTAGTTCCTTGATTACAATGATTTAAATACCTGCAAAGTTTGTCGAAAGCAGTATGTTTACTCCAGAAACACGCCAATGGAAATGAGCCCGAGACTGCGTGTTCTGGTTCAGAGTGTGGAGGTGCCAGATGCGCAAAGTGCAGAACTTGCAATAGACTTGCACATTTTTGTGCCAGATTTTCAGCCCACGTAGTCTCAACAAACAGGAGAGGGGGTCCAGCTGATCGCAGCTGCATCCCCTCCGACACCCACCGATGCCACCTCTGCGGCCCGAGCGACAGCACACGTTTTCACAGGTCCCATGAGCAGTGACCAGCAAATGAATCCTGCGTTGCTCTGAAGTGCCCGTTCCTCCACACCTGGAAGAAGTTACTGAATCCCATTACTCCGGTCAAGATCAGACCAGCGTGTTCCAGATTGGAATTCCCACATGGCGATGTGTTTCATGACTCACACGGAGCCACATGTTCTGGTCACGCTTTAGGCTTCTCTTGGGTTTTTTGGGCCTGGGAGGGTGTGATTGAGTCTAATAACCCTGGCTGAGCCACGGATGGACCACCCAAGCCCTGCTTGTCCGTTGAGTCCTTTTTCTGGAGGCAAGCAGGCACTCATGGGCACATGGGGCAGGAGGATTGAGGGGTGGAAAGGGACCAAAGAGGGAAAATGTTATGGAGGTGTAAGCAGGATAGGAGAGAATAAGAGGATGGATGAATGAATCACAAGGCGAGAAAATCAAAGCAGGCTAAAGTTAGAACCAAGGTCAGAACCATGGCACTTCAATTTCCCATGTCCTGGTTTATATCATCTTTCTTCTTTCCTTTCTAACAGCAACTTAAAAGCCAACACCTGAGATGGCCCTTCTTTCCAACAGCTTTCATTGACCCAAGAGGAGTCAAGAAAGTCCTTCTCCAGGAGAAGCTGGCTGGGCAGAAGTGCAGTGCTGAGCATGGAGACACACCTCAGCTTTCACCCGGGGTTTGCTGGCGGCTGTCATGGGCTGTCTCTCTGGAATGGGGTGGTTGGGCCAGGGGAGCTGCTGTGGGTGCACCAGCACGGCTCCAGCATGGTTCCCCACAGCTGCAGCTGCCCACGCCAGCGAGCAGAGCTCGAGAGCGGCTCTCCGTGGGCTCTACACCCACGCCAGCGAGCAGAGCTCGAGAGCGGCTCTCCGTGGGCTCTACACCCACACCAGCGAGCAGAGCTCGAGAGCGGCTCTCCGTGGGGTCTACACCCACGCCTGCAGCCCAGGTCATCCTCCCCGGCCTTTTTTGCTGCTGCTTTAAAGTGGTCGATGAACGTTTTGAAGCTGGTTAGCTCCACCCTCACCTGCTTTGCACTGCAGGGAAGAGGGGAGAGAAGAGACCACAAGTGGTGGGTGCCGTTAGATCTCTGGGGAGGGGAATGGAGGAGGTGGGGGTGAGAGGCACCCACCAGCCCTTCCTCGACTCAGCCACCTTTGGGAGTCTCCCACTTGAACTGAGCAATACGTGTCACGGAATTTTTTGCCTAGCACATCTTATACCACCGCACTTGTCTTTCAGAAGGGGCGTCTGGCCTTCAGCTCCTCTTTTCTTTGAAAAACCCGGAGCAACGCAGAGGAGGAATGAGAAATGAAGAAGGGGATTTTTTATCAGTTTGTTTCTTTGTTGAAATGCTGTAAACCAAAACGCTTTGATTTTCAGAACATCTGACACTGGAACACGCCAGTCAGCTTCATCTTTTTCAGGTCTGGATGTGTTTTTTCAATTTTGAAAAGTGCCTTCAGCCTCTTGAGGTTTTGTGCCCCTTTTGACAACTTGAAAAATGTAAAAGAATAACTAATGTCTCCAGTTGAATTTGAGAAATAAAAGGAATGAGTATTCACAGACAAAGGCCATTGGCAGTGGGGAGGAGGGGAGATGAATGGAATGTTTCATCTGGCAGATCAGGGTAATTATCTGAGCTAAGATATGAAGACCATGCAAAGACTTATTCTATTTTTACCAAGAAATGAGGTAAAAATTAGCAATGAAGTAACCAGCATGGGCCCTGACCCGGCAAAACCTTGACACGTGCTCCCTTTATGGCTGTGAAATCCAGGCGAGCGCTCACGCCAAGCGACTCAGGCAGGTGCTTGGGTGGGAGGTGCAGGACCTATATTTAGGTGTCTCCAGCAATCTTTTTTCCCTGATTTCCTGTCCTTATTAGAGGTTTGAGATCCTTGTGGCGTGGCAGTGGCTGTACAAGAGCTGGGTGCTGCCATGGGAAGGGCTTGGGACAGGACAGCAGGATGCCTGCTGCACCCACGTGCGTGGTCTTGGACACAGAGACAGCTGGGCAGTGTTTTGTGCTCCTGGTCCTGCTTCAAGCATGAGGGCGATGGTGATGGTGATGGTCCTCTGCGTGCATCTTCTCTGCCAGGAGATGCTATGTACCCACATCCTCCCCAGGAATGAGCGACAGGATGAGAGGAAATGGCCTCAAGGTGTTCCAGGGGAGGTTGAAGATGGCCCTGAGGACCAATGTCTTGCCCATTGGGGTTGTCCAGGCCTGGCCCAGGCTGCCCAGGGCAGTGGTGGAGTCCCCACCCCCTGGGAGAGTTTCAAGGACATGTTGATGTGGTGCTGAGGGACAGGAGTTAGTGGGGACCTGGCAGACTCGATGAGGTCCTACAACCTCCTTTCAGGTAGTTTTAGACAGCAGGGAGGTCTCCCCGGAGCCTCCTTTGCTCCAGACTCAACCCCCCAGGTCCCTCAGCTGCTCCTCAGCACATTGTGCTCCAGACCCTGCTCCAGCTCCATTGTCCTTCTCTGGACACGCTCCAGCCCCTCAAGGTCCTGCTGGCAGTGAGGGGCCAACACTGAGCCCAGGATTCGAGGTGCAGCCTCCCCAGTGCCCCCAGTAGAGGAGGATGATCCCTGCCCTGCTCCTGCTGGGGGCCTCAGAGCTTCCCTCCATGAAATCAAAGATGTTTAAAGAAACTTTTAACAAGCAAAAGCATCCTGGCAAAGCAAAAAAGGGGATCCAGTTCAGTTAAAAGATACAAAACACTGCCGCATGTAGGAACCCGGAATGATTAATTTAAAATTAATTACATGGGTTAAATACGACAACAAAAGCCAGACTGTCATGTGGCCTCCCGGGTTAAATAGTCAAAGTTTAAACGAGTCTAAAAACAAACATTACTAAACCCTGAAGGATTCGTCAAAAAGCCCTTGAAGCCAGCGCCCTTTAGCCATCGTTTAGGTCACATCTCTCCTTCACACTTCCAACAGGGGCACTAAAAGCAGGAGCTGAACCTCTCCGCGGCGCGTGGGGAATGGCAGGCATCGCCCCGTCATCTCCTCCAGCCCTGCTTGAGTGAGAATTGTGTCACCTCCCAGAGGGAAACTCCTCACTAATTGTGAGGCCCATCCCTCCTGCTCCCACGTGTCTCTGCAGCGAGGCTGGGAAGTGAGCAATCAGTGTGGCTCCCCGATGACGTGTGTCCTGAGAACGTGTTGTCTTGTGGACACCTCAGGAGTAATCCAGCTGCGAGATCCAAGCAACCCGTGGAAGCACGGCCATTTATAACCTATTTCCAGCTTCTTTCAGGAGGAAGACGGCAGTTCTGCGTTTGCGAGAGGAGAACGGTGATTCGCTGCCGTTGCTTAGCCAAGTCGTGTCAGGTCGTGTCAGGTGTGCATGGGTCAGTAACCTTTCCTCCTCCAATTCACAGTGGTCCAGACCTTATGGAGTCGTAGACTTGTTTGGGTTGGAAGGGACCTTAAAGACCATCCAGTTCCAACCCTGCCATGGGCAGGGACACCTTCCACTAGCACAGGCTGCTCAAAGCCCCGTCCAACCTGGCCTTATATTCCTAATTATTGAGCAGTTCAAGGAAAATCAGCAAAACCCCAGATCCTGTAACATCTCTGGTTCCACACATTTCACCTTGTCATCTCCTCCTCTGAAGAAGAACGTACACCACGGAAAGCTTGCAATGCCACCTCGCTCCGTGACTGCACTCAGAGCACAAAGCCCGAGGGCTGCAAGAGCAGCGAGTCTCCTCCCCGCAGTCGGAAGGAAGGCTGATGGGAAGCAGTTTGGAAGTGAATGACAGCACATCTTGGGGCCTTGGGCTTTTTGAGGTGAAATTCAGTTTGCAGAAGAAGGGTGATTCAGCCAGCAAAAAGTCCGTGCCCAGCTCGGGGTGAGCTGAGCTGCGGTGACGACACGGGAAGCCGGGATGTGCTCCTCGGACCTAGCACAGGTTGAGTCATTAAACACCGCCGGGGCGTTGCTGCTGAGACATCGGCGCTTGTTTCCAGCGAGAGGCCAAGACGATTTGTCATGTCGCTTTGCTGCAATGCCATGCCTGGGAGATAAAATCTGGTGCCGTGTAAAGAGCCGTGAGCGGCGCGATCATTGCTCGAATGCGGAATTAAATGGAAGTGGCACATTTTCCAAACTGTTAGAACAGAAACCCCAAATTTGTCACTGTCTGTCATTTTTCAATATGTTTCTTTCTAAGCCTCGCTTTCTGATGAGGAGAATAATTATAATTTAGCTGCGGTAACTTGGGGCTCCATTTTCAGTTAACAGATTGTTTATCAAAATGAAGACCCAGAGCAGCAGCTGTAGGATGGGGAGAAGGAGATTGACGTGGATCGCAGACCGGTCCTGTGGGAAGCAGCCGAACAGAAGGGAATTTAATGACTACCTCCAACACGAGCGATCGATTCACCGAACCCGCTCAAGCAAGGCGGCATCGAGTGATTGGGTTTGGAGAATTCATTATTCACACGTATTTGTGGTGTCAATAGGGACAAGAGGCACCTTCGCAGAGAAACTTGGACCAAATTATCCTCACGGAATCAAATTTGCAAGGGTTATTTTGCGTGAAAATGCAAGAATTCCTGCTCTCCAGCAAGACCCCGAGCGCAGAGTCCTGTCTTACAGCCCGACTCCTCCGCTCATCGCGGGCTCGCTAAACCCCATCTCACGGGCTCGCTAAACCCCGTCTAGCTGCGCGTGTGCACATCACGGACCTGCCCAGAACCAGCGGCGCTCTCCTCACCCACCGAACCATCCCCAGACCCTGGGCCGAAGATCACGGCAGTGAATCCCGGGCCAGGAGCCAGCCCCACCCACGGCAGCAGCCCCTCACCAGTGACTGTTGACCCTTCGCTGGGAATTAAAGGCGTTGCATGGGGAGTTTTCCAGTTTTTGAAGTTAATCCTCATGCTCCTCTAGATGATGTAGTTCGTACAAGTCTCATTTCCACTCTGCGAGGCAACCCTATCAAAATAAATGTAAGTACTATAAAAACACGCTGAAATTAGATGTTTAAACAGCTTTTTAACTGCGTTCTTTGCAAGTTTTCCCATTTTCCATCTGACATTTACTGGCATCGTGTTTCCTGGCATGAGGACTCCAAACATAATGCCAAGGTATGAAGGCGAATGAGTTCCCAGCAGCGAAAAGATGCTGATTTACAAACCACCACTCAGCAAATAACACCGATAATGGAGTCTAAACACAGTCATTCCCGAAGCGTGGACTACAGAGGACCTGTCACCCACGTGGAGGGCCACTAAGGGTTCAAGTCTGTGTCCTGTTGGCTTCGCTGGGTTTTCGGTTAACACTTGATGACACAACTGCTTGAAGATCAGTGAGAAACCAGGGTGGGTGACTGGATCGAGAAGCG
>NW_010425584.1:14389-17563 GCF_000710305.1 Buceros rhinoceros silvestris
TCCTGCTGCCCTGCTCCCAAAGAGACAACGGGAGACTGCAGCTCTCCGTGATACTTCTGAAGTGACGGGGGCAGCTCCTCCTCGCTGCAGCAAGTTGCTCTGCGGTGGCGACGATGACTTCATCTTTCCAGATCTAAATCCACCATGTCTACACCACAACATTCCTCCAGCCTTACCCACACCAGCCCCTGAGCACTGCCGCTGCTGCGCCACTCGCTGAGGAACTCCTGGACACATTTTTCTAGCACCTGACTAATGCTCAAAGAAATGGGATTTTTTCCTGTGCTCAGAGGCAGGACAATGCCTCAAGGATAAAGCTACGACAAGAATTAGGTGTCTCATCTAATTGCTGCTTTCAGAAACCACGTATGAATGTGTATCCTCAGCACCAGCGAGATTTTGACTCAGTCCAGACACTTCTCCTGGTAGATCTCCAGGTCAATCACCAGCATTTGCAGCTGGGTACGTGGCTGCTGCTGACCCGCCGAAGCCCTCAGTCATGGCTCAGTTAAGACTTCGGGATTCGGCCCTGCCCTGTTTATCTCACCTACAAGAGCTCCTTGGGCGTATCTGCTGGGCAAGAGCCAGCTGGAAGCGCCTCCAGAAGGATGGTGCCAGGCCTTGGCTTGGCGTGCCTGTGCACGGTGCCCTCACCCGAGGTAAATCCCCCTTTTCTGCCCAGACGGTTATAAATGCACGTGGCCCGGCTACAGGCAGCGAGGTAACTCGGGGCACAAGGGTCGAGGCTGTGGGTTCCTCCAGGCAGTGAAGTGACGGGCTCTGGTGCAGCAGTGGCTGTTCATCTTTGTGCTCTTCCGGGCTGAACTTTCCTGCTACAGGTCAACCATAGAATTTGCGCCCCAAGGCTGTGAAAGGCAGATCCGGATATTTTTCCGGATTCCCTGAGTTTAACACCATGCAGTGCAGATCCTACAAGATACATATGTTTGTGTCTTCTACCACGTTCATGAGGGGGAAAAGGTCTGGAGGAAGAGAAAACCAAAACTTTAAAACCCAGAATGGAAGAAGGCCATCAGGTAAGAGAATACCACCGAATCATTTATCATCCAGAGTGTTCACCCCAGCAAGAAAACCTGCGTCTTGGATCTTCCTCATAAGATCAGACCATGAAAATAGTTCTCTTCTGAAAGCAATGGCGTGTGAGGCTTAAAAACCAAATCCACGTGTCTGTGCCATACAGCTCCACAGGAGACCAGGCTGGGAACTGGTGATTCACCAGTCCTTACTGGTCCAGACCTTACTTGCCTCACCACTAAGTGCAGGAAATGCCCCCCTTGTCCCTCACACCGCGGGGTATCTCGGGAAGCTCCTTCCACGAGTAACGTCAGTCACAGCTTCATCGTCACCTCCCGGATGACGCCTGCCCAGGGCTGTGATAGAGGCCTTGGCAATAAGGAACCAGATAATTAAATGGGGCTGCTTGGAAAGGCAGGAGAAGTTTGGTAGGATTATTGAGTACCAGCAGAGCACGTGGATGGTGCCAATAACCACCCCTAGTTTTAATTACAGCGGAGCCACTTTTATAGGGAGAGCATTTTGTTAGAACAAATGATTTATTTGGGGGGAAAAAGAAAAAACCCAAACAAGCGCTTTGGTTCACAAGCTCTTCTGTACACATGAAATGGAAGGAACAGATTTCAAGCTTCCGTCTCTATTTAATTCAAATTAGTGGTTGGCTAGCCCAGACACAATATTTCTTTCCTTTTCAAATAACAAATATTGCGAGAGGAGCTATTTAGTCAGGAGGCAGCAGGCATTTCCCAGCCTTGGTGAGATGCTTTTAAAATGTCTCTATAAACTGCAGGAAGAGCGAGGGCTTCATTTTCCTGCTAATGTTGTGTTTTCAGCCCGGGCGAGATAAGAAACGCTCTTTATTCTTGCCCAAACTACTCATGCAACAAAACTCTTATCTTAAAAAGACATTGACGGGAACAGTTAACACACTGTATAATTAAAGCAATAAATTAATTACCAGGCTTCCCTGGTGACTATTAAACACTTGAGGCAAAAGAGCTGTCTTTTGCTCCTTGTTGAAGGATTATTCTGACCGGGTTTGAGCGGGAGCTTGCACAAGCCCGGTTACTTTCTCTGGCACCAGCGCGGGGCCGCAAACCCCTCCATGTTCTCGAGGCGGCTTTGCTGAGGACGGCCTCGAGCACATCCCTCCAGTTTGGGGGCGAGTTCGGTGGTTGCAACAAGGATCCATAGGGATGGGCACAGACATCGGCCGCGGGAGGGTTTGAATGGTGGGAAAATGCCTGGAAGCCTCGGCCCAGGGAGAATGTCCCGGTGAAAGCCCAGGCGTGCGGTACCCTGGGGTGTGTGGTGCTCTTGGCAGCGCTGTTGGAGCGCGGGGTGACTCACGCCAGGCAGCAGAGCAGTGACTCATGGTTTTTATTGAGCTGATGGGCTTGGCAGAGCTGAAATATAACCTGATGTGCTTATCGACAAACTCTAACCTGAAATCTTTGTCTAAACACCTTTTTTCTGGGGTTATGTACGGAAAGCTTTTTAAAAGCCGTCCTTAAAAGGCTGGGTATGCACAAGGAGCTTGCAGGAACTTTGAATCTCCATTGCAATTCAAAAATCTCCACTTTAAACCTTCCTTAACATCTTCCACAGCAGCTGCCTTCAGCCAAGCTCCCCGGGGAGCAGAGGGTGAGATGTGAGGGCAGAGCTGGGCAGAGGATGGGGAGGGACGTGCCAGGAGGACACCTGGCAGAGACCCACGTGGAGGAGCTGCGTGCTGTGGCCAGAAGAAATGGGAGACAGGGCAAACTGGTCCCCGAAGAGGGGTGTGTTGTACTTTATTGATCTCACGAAGAAAATACCCACCTAGAGCGGAGCTGAGGAGCACCGTTGCGCTGAGACCCGGCACAGGATTGCCCAACTTGCGGATCTCTGCAGTCACACCCATGGTGCACAGAGGAAGAAGGGAGGCAGCCCAATTATTTAATTATATCATCTATATTAGATATTACTGGCTGTGTTTTTAACAGAGACTCTTTCACAGACAGACACAAAGACTCTTTCCATCGTATTCAACAGGTTTCGGACCAGCCCCCCAAATACACCGAATGCTGTTCTCAGGCAAACCCCTGAACTGAAGGTTCGAGGGAAAACCTACAGCCACGTATGAACTGTTCCAGCCTC
>NW_010425584.1:17677-17883 GCF_000710305.1 Buceros rhinoceros silvestris
CTCTTCCACGGGTTTACGGGTTTGGCCATAGGTAAAAATGAGGTGTTTGAGCAATAACGTGACGCTGTTCGCGGACTGAACAAGCTCTCGGAGCGGGAGGAGTTGCTGTGCTCGCCGCATCGCAACTGCCCGATCCAGACAGGATGCTGCGGCAAGGAGGAGCGCCGGTCCCGGCGGGGCGGAGGGGCCGGTCCGCAGGTGCGGCC
>NW_010425585.1:0-384 GCF_000710305.1 Buceros rhinoceros silvestris
CGCCACCGCCAGCAGCTCCGCGGGCACTGGTGGCCCAGGAGTCACTTTGCTGGCATCTCCACTAACAGGATGCTTTTATGCTGCTTTGAGAGCAACAACGCTTTCTTGCTCTTGTGCCAAAACAAAGGTGTTTTGTACGGTGTCAACTTGCCTCGACTTCCATATATATAGTGAGGGGTTTGGGCAACGATAAAGGAAAACACCGGTGAAATGCAGTAATAGTCTGGGGCCAGGAGTTGTGTTTTACTGTGTGTTAGCAGTGTGCACTGGTTTAAGTAAAACAGGCTTAAAGCTGGGCTGTGGCGCTGCTAGCAGTAGGCTTTGAACCCGTGGGGTGTCTCACAAGACGTAAATCAATTGAGTGTTTCAACAGCGGCTGGGCTT
>NW_010425585.1:479-4465 GCF_000710305.1 Buceros rhinoceros silvestris
CTGCTCTCACAGAGTGTAGGTGAGCTATCGCTGTCCACTGTCCAGCTGGAAACATGCAGCCCCTTCTGTCCACTGGAAACTCTTAGAAACTTTCCTCTGGTTCACAATACAGCCAGCAACTTCATTTGGAAACAACCTGCCTTGAGGCTTTGTAGCCCCCCTGTTCCATACAGTGGCCTCTGTGGAGCTGAACCAGCTTATATTTGCTGCTGGGCTAAGTGCCCAAGAAAAGATAGCCCCTTACCATAGCAGAGGGAATCTGTCCAACATGACACCATGCTAAGTATGTAACGAACAGAGTTGCAGGTCTGAGCCTATCGCCTACCCTTTACCTTTTAAACATTTCTGTTTGCAAAGGTCCTAGCAAATAAGATGGCCATGTTCCTTGCCTTAGCAAGTTGACAGTGTTTGTGGGAAAGACAGAAACGCAAGCACTGTTGATCTACTCAGGACGAGGATCATACTGGGCATTACCAATAGGAGGAGATGCAGCTTTTCAGCTGACCAATGCTGCTCTGGTTGTGGAGTCAGCTGCCTGCAGACAGGATGCCTTCCCAGGCTGTGTCCAAACACGTATAGCTCCATGTTCAAATTCAGCAATTATTTGTATGCTTGTGTACTCGCCAGTAAGCATTACTGAAAAGTTTCTCCTTTTGCCCAGACCCTTCTGCTTCTGAAGCAAGCAGGGAATATTGGTGATAATTAAAAAAACCCCAAAACAAAACAGGCAGCAAGTTTGTTATCTCAGGCCTCAGAAGCACTTCCCTGCAGAGACACAGGAAGGCAACTACTCCACACAGTCGTAGCCTTCAGGATTGTTTGTACCAGCAGCCCCAGCACAGCTTTACCAGCTCTTGTGGTGGGAGGGTGGCTCAGCCCTGATCTCAGACTCTGCAGCACCAGGGAGCAATTGCCTGCCCTTGAATCTCCTCCGTGAAGCCACTTCTCCTGCTGCTGGCACTAGCATCTGCTCTTTGACATGAGCAAATATACTCAATAACCTTTTGCAGAATTGCGCTTTCCCATGCTGGAGGGAATATGAAACTCCCTGATGTTTCATTTCGGATTGACACAGTCCATAGTCAACATTACCCCAGAATATCACATACTCTTTCCGTATAGCACACTGCAATTCTATGGGTATCGGCTGGATTACACTAAAATGTGAAGTGCAACTCTTAAATTTGGAGACTGGATCCATCCATTTACATGGAAGTATTTCTGAATAATGTATATGCTGAATAGCCTGAATGAAATTAATTAATGCAAAGAGAGCAAAGGACACCATGTTCTTTGTAAACTATCTCGCTCTGCATACACTCCACACCAAGGGGCAGGTAGGGACCCTCAGGTAGGGAGACATACTGTAGAGGATGAAGAAAAATTGTCCAGTGAGTGGGGCACTAGCACAAAATGAATGGGACACCAAAGACTTCATCCCCAACCTGATGTAGAAGCCCAGGCCTCATTTCATTTTGCATCTATAAAATGGAGATGATTTTATCAGTAGACTAAGGATATGATTTTTGAGTACTACTGAAATAGGGGTATATGTATCTAAGATAGATGAATGGACAGATGGTTTACAGTCTCATGCTGCCCACCTGCTGCAGAACTCAGCTAAGCCTGCTACAACTTTCTTGCATTATTTGCAAAGTATGGAAACTGTCAGTCCAATAAAGCCCCGGTGAAAAATGCACAGATATCAGTAATGAAGGTAGCTCCCACACGGTAGTCCATATTTCCGAGTAGCAAACGGTTACTTCAGAAAGTTGTAGTCATGTTTAACCTTTGGTAGATAAAACCCCGCTGTAATGGCTCTTGAAACCCTGACATGCTCTGTGCCACTGGTCTCTTCTGGACCCTGGCTGCCTTGGTAAAAAAACCCAAACATCAAGACTGTACACCGTGACACAGAGTACACCTGCTCCATCATCTGGACATTAAACTGACTTGCTGCAGTTATTGTAGAAAGGGAAACATTGATTAGAGCTTAGTGTGTCCCCAGAACAGAACTACTGGCTTTTCTTTGGCACTTTTCATTCTTTACGACACCCTAAATTAGCTATTTATACCTGGATTCTGCAATCATCTGTCTGACAATACTGCATCAGCAGGGAGTGCCCTGAAGTCTACAATGTTGCTTACTGACTTACATGATAAGGCTTTACAGCGTTGTATGAGGTACTTATAGTGCTCTCCTAGATAACCTACAAATTTTGGTCTGACAAAGTAGACCCTATTGTTACTCCAAATTAGTTTCTCAAGGTAAAAGTTTTTCCTAAAATTACTTTTTGCTGTGTTTTACCAGTGAATGGCTCCTATTAATTATCACAAAATTAAGTTTACTTTTTATTTTTTGGGAAAAAAAGTCTTGGAAAGACTTGAATAATGTCATAGTGTCTCCTCAGAACAAATAAGTTCGCTCATGTTTTGGGTAAAGCCAATTGTGCTTTGATACTTCCTTGAATAAATGGGTAGACAAGCAACACTTGTTCAGGGTGGACAAGCTACTCTGTAACCCCAGAGCTTTATCTTCTTGTAGAGGTGTTTTACTACTGTGGTAGAAGACTGCCATTGCTCTTGTGATCAATGAAGCATTTCCATATTAGCCAGGGATACCAGAGACTTTCAGCCCTGCCCTTTGCAAGGCTAATGCAAAATATTGTTTCTTCATACATACTTTGTATAAAGCCTTGCTATTGATTCCAGTGCATCAGTGTTGAGCTAAATGTTGGTATTAACATTGTTTACTTCTGTTGATCGTTTCTGTAGACGGTTCTGTAGATGGTTTGTCAGGTTGCCGGAACCAGGAATGTTATTTCTGGCTATTGTTATGTTGGTTTTTTTTTTTTCCCCAAAATTTAGGAAAAGGGATGTTGGTAGAGCCTCAAGTTTATCAGTGAAAGTTGATGGATATTGATGCTATACAAAGGGGCTGATTTTATTAAAGCAACCAGAAATTAATCTCAAATTAAGTTTTGACATGAAATGTTAAAACCAGTGGGTGACAGACTGTCTGTAGGCGTGTCCCCTGAGGTGCTCCCTATTTTATTTGTTAATGATTTTTCTTTTTTGTCCATGCTAAGCCACTATTGCTATAGTACCATTATTTAGCATTTAACTCACAATCTTTTAAAACAAAACCCCCCTCTCACACTATACTTAATTATTGGTTCATTTAAGCCCTCTGTGGCTGGATCTCTGCATCTGTGTACCGATACTTATTGCTTCCAATTTCAAATACTAAAGTATTCTTTTCAGTCACAAGACTCCAGCTTTCACAAAAGTGAGGTGATCTGGGATAAGTTAACTTAAACTATTAGGAAAAGAATTTGCAGAGGGTCACAGACTGAGATCTGATGTTAACCACTGCATGTAGAAATGCATGTATGTGCAAAGAGGTGAGTTAACAGCCAATGCACAGCCTAAACACTGAACTTGAAACTTCAACTTTTTGGATTTTGCAATTGCTTGTTTTCTTTCTTCCTCACCCCTCTTCTCTATTAAATGAACGTTGAGAGACCACTTCTGTCTGTCTGTAAATGATTAGAAATGTTCATCATCTTCAGTTCTGTCTGCAATAATCACTAAACAGATGTTTTGCTGCCGCCTTTTTTTT
Organism: Buceros rhinoceros silvestris; assembly: GCF_000710305.1. NCBI lineage: Eukaryota > Metazoa > Chordata > Aves > Bucerotiformes > Bucerotidae > Buceros > Buceros rhinoceros. Next base: position 4,102 of record NW_010425585.1, read on the forward strand.
TTTAGTCACTAATATATATCTCATATAAGGAAAGGGACCAGAGAATGTATTAACAAGCACATGCAGTAGTTTTTTTCAGCCTGTGCCACTGGATGGCTCAATGTGTCATAAAAAGAAATTTCTGTTAGCAGTATAAGTTAAGTTCGGTCTATGAGGAAACTGTTCTCAACGTACTCTGCTGTGGGTATAAGGATCAGAGCGGCCGTGATGGTCATGTTATTGAGAACCACAATTCTGTAACACCATTTTCAAAGCCTCCTGTAAAAGATGGAAATAAATTCTTCCCTGTGGAGAGCAGAAATGGCTTTGGGCAGCTGAGTTTGCTTCTTGATACTAAGGAATCAAGAACTGTAGGGAATTGTTA
>NW_010425585.1:4599-14965 GCF_000710305.1 Buceros rhinoceros silvestris
AAATGTTAACTTGGGCAACCCAAAATTTGCCTGCTCATGGACTTGTTAAGAAACAGTTGCTGTTGTTGTGGCTACTCCTTACCATCGGGTTAAACAGACCAGGACCAAGGTAGGTGTGTGCTGGAGCATGCGTCTCTGCAGGAAATTAAACCAGAAAGTGAGTAAATGCTTCAAAATGGTTCCCTACTTAGACAAGATGTAACCCCTTGCTGCTAGTCAGTCTGCAATGATGATGCCAAAACTGACAGGGCTGTTGTCTGTACCCTGTTTTTCTGTAGGAATTTTACTGAGATAACATAACTGTTCACAGTCACTTACATAAGCTGGCACCATTGGTTTCTTATCAGCCTTGTTATAGGCTAACAATTCAAATTCAACCTACGATTAGAAAGGAAAACTATCTGTTCTGCAGGTCCCTAACTGTCCAGTCTTATGTGTTTTGGATAGTAATGATGACACTGAAAAGAAATCAAGCTTCACGCTCTCCTGTCCTCCCCCATGAATCCTGAAAGACACGACACGGTTTGTTAATAATGCAGTCCTTTATTTAAGATATAGTTGTGTGTACCAACTTCCAGTTTCTACCTGATCATTGAATGGTGATACATCAAATCATCTGCATTATGAAATACGCTTTTGGAGTTGCTCTGCTTTGTCTTGATTTCTGAGTTGGATTCTGAGTCATAAAGGTAATAAAACATACAATAGACTGTATTCTGTCACAGAGGTGGCATAGTTCAGCATAATTGAGTCACTGCTCTGAAGAGAGGCAGTACTGAAATTTTATACAGGGTGTTGCAAGTCAAGCCTGAAGTGCACTGCCAGAGCTGCACAGCAGCAGTCAAAAAGCTGCTCTGCAGTACATACCTAATGTTACTTGTACAATTCACTTTTTTTCTGACACACATCTTCATCATATAACCTTCTAAACTACATAGTGGATGCAAGTGTCCCAGAATCATTTAATTGGGACAAGGGAACAAGCAAAATTCTGAACCATTGCAAATGGTCAACTTGGCAGGTGCCAAGCGTAGCATGTGTGGCCATGCTAAACAAACTTGGCTGGGCACTCGAAGTTGGCAAGTATCTTCTACCTGCTGCCCTGTCTGCTTCAGTTTCCCTCCTTCCTCAGCTGGAAAGTGCTTACTTACTCGAGTACTGGAAGACCTTTGGAACAGTTATCCCTTCCTTTTCCTCCTATTCCTCTCCCTGTTTGACCCTTTCTTTTCTAATCAGGGCTGAATTAAAAATGCTTTCTGGCTGGCCAGGGCTTCTCTTTGGTAACTCCAGCTCAGTCCTCCTTGCCCTGGTCTGTCTGGACTCTGCTCTCTCTCTGCTTTACCTCCTTCCCAACAACTGTTGTGCCCAGAAACACCAGATGCAGTTCTTTTCTCCCTGCCACCAGACCAAACCCCTGAGTTGCCCACTCATACCTGCTATCATCTCTGTCACTTGTGTCAAATCCCCAGGCTTCCTTTACTCCTAGGCAAATGTCCCTTCTGGTTCTTTCTTGGATCATCATTTATGGGTTGTGTGAGTGCTCTGTCTGTATATTTTTTATGATGGTTTGGATTTTTCTTGTGTGTGTGTGTGTTATTTCCTCTGTTAGTATACAGAAGGAAGCAAGACCATTTTAGTGTTCTGACTACTGTGTTTATTAGTATTGATGTGAGATAGAAATTCACAATGAATCAAAGTTGAATAAAACGCCACTAGAACACACCTTTAATGATTCATTTCCACTCCGGGCTCACATTGTGTTGGTAAAAGTAGCTGCATTAGGGCAGATAGGTTGATTTTGATTATGCTACATTGTTAATTTGAAAAAAACTTCCTCTAAAAATGATGTTTTGCAAGGAACTTTTCAGATGCTTTGTAATAACCTGTGTGGCTTTCCTCTGGCTGAAAAACAAACCAACAACCTTGAGGCTGTCAGTTAAATACATCATTTTACTAAGGAAATTCTCCATATGTTCTTGTTGTCTTTAATGCTTTCCATCTTCTGAGGTTTTGGTAACCAAAGATTATTGTACCTAATAAACTAGGTTTGATAATAAATTATCAAACTAATAAAAATTCAAATATTTCTACCCAAGTATAGACTACCTGTTTGGTGAATTAATTGTTCATAGCTTCTGGCTTGTTTGAAAGACCAGGTGTAAAGGTTGTTCAGGATATCCCCTGGAAGGTAAACATACATATATACTTCTTCCTTCCATGCACTTTTGTCATTCCAGGATGATATAATAGTTTTAATATTTACAACAGAAGCTCTGGCAATCTAGAGATGTGACAAACAATATTCGCAGGAAAAGGTTATGTGTCTTATTTGACCAACTGCACACAGAAATTGCAAACTTCCATCCATCTGAATTCCTCTTTCAATTCTTTTTATGAGATAAAATTTTCTTGCACCTTGTTCTGGGCATTCCTACACATAGTCTTTCCCTCTTTCTCGCGACACATGAAGTGGTAATTAAACAATTGCACTTTGAGCTTAATCTGTACTACAGCACAAAGATAACCAGTACTGAAGTGGAGGAAAATGTATCTTTAAGTGGTTATATAGGATAGATTTTCATATTAGGTTTTGTTTTTTCTTTTCTTTCTGGAAGAGCTGTGTTTGTTTTTTAGGGTGTGCTGGTTCTCCGTGCTGAGCACCATGCCGTGGTGCCTTGGTTAGGAATTAGAGGCTGTGTAGCACCTACGTTGAATAAGGGTGCAGTGATTGCTGACGACAGGGAGCTTTTCATCCCAGAATGAATGTTTGAATACCAGTCTATACGAGCAGGAAAGAGAGATGGCATGTGCACTTTGAGCTACTTCAGCTCTCTCTGCATGTAGGGACTGATGATTTCATGCCTGAGCCAAGCAGACCTGTCCCTGTGCTTAGAAGGCTATCATCTCATGCACAAACAATGTAAATCCAAGAAAGAGGCAAATATTTAGGAAACATTTTCTGCTTTGAAGAAGAAACTTCATAAAAAGTGTAGAACACCTGATCAGGCAACCCAATCCTTTTAAAAGTAGTGGTACCCTCTCGAGTTTTCTAAACTAGAAAGGCAGGCATAGCAGGCTCTGTTTTGGAGATCTGCAGATAAATTATGTATTAAAAATATGCTATTACTTTAATGATCATTCTCAAAAGACTCTTTGAAAATGAAGGAAAACCGAAGTTTTCATTGGTCAAGGAGACGGAACACAATTCTAACAAATATTCAAGAATAAGTTATACAAAATTCATGAAACTGGAAGATGTACTCTTTTACCCATCAGTTTTGGCCCAGCTCAGTTACTTTCATCAGGAGAGATGGAATGCTTTGTACTTACAGCCTTTCTAGCAGTCAATATAGTATTGACTGTATTGCAGCCAATGTAGCCAATGTGGTGATGAGATACTGTAGTTCTCACAGGCTTTCATTAGATTTGCTGTGAAATGCCATATTCTCATATTAGTCATCCTCCCTGCTTTATATCTTAGAAGATGCATTTCAAACTGTTTTTAAAGTACATTATTATTCAGCTGTTCACCAAAATAGCCCAATATACATTACAATATGTTTACGAGGTGGCAGTCTTACAATTCAACAATTTAAAACTTACATTCCATCTGAGATAGCTACAAAATTGTTTCAAATGGCTGTGCTCACTTTTTGGAGCAAGCAGTTCTAAATGAAAAGGTCGATGGCTGCAATTTGATTATTAGCAAGTAAAAGAACACAGATAAAAATATTGCAGTCATTATGCTGATATTCCATAAAGAATGAAAAATGTTTAGTGGACAGTTTAGAATATTGTCTGTGTATGGTATCTTAAAACCCGCTGAACTCGCTTCTTTGTTTATATCACTGAGGTAGGTTTAATACCATTTAAATATCTTCAAAGCCATGTCTCTACTGAAAAAATTAGCTGTTTCAACAATAGATAATAAACATTTTCTTGCTAGCATGTTTCAACTGAATATGAGCTGTAGGCATTTGGGGAAGGACAAACCTTGGCATCTTCTGCCAAAAAGCATCTGGTCTGCAGGGAATGCAGAACTCATCTCCCCACCAAGAGATATGCAAGGTTGTGTGGATGGAGCCAGGTTCAAGTCTGTGCAGGGAAAGTAGGAGGTGGTAGCATGAAAGGAAAAGAAAGAAATCTAACTTATTCTCCAAGAACAAATCATTAAACATAGGACCCATCAGATTCGATACAGCTCTCTGTGCCCTGCTAAGTTCACTGTGGCAGAGGCCAAAGTTGATTAATCATGTTTTGTTGCTGCTACTACATTAATTAATTCAATGCTTTCAACAGATGTCTGCATGAAAATACAGCAACTCAACAAGAAAAAGTACATCTTATAAACAGAGGTCTTAGGAGCTGAGCTAATACTCAACTAAAACAGTAGTTCTCTGAATTACAGGGCCAGTACCAGTGTTATGAAAATAAGCAAAGATGACCCTGAGGACAGAATGAAGATGGAGAGAAGGAGCACAGTTACAATGCATCTCCTCAGGTCGAGGGTGGAAAACTGCTGGGACTGTGTGAAGCCATGTGTGTGTTTCTGTAACTTTTTCTATGTCTTGCGCATCTCTACAGCGAAAAATGTGTTTGCAGTTTTCCTCATCCATCACTGGAAAGGAAGAAATTTAATTATTAATTTGCTATCTGATAAGAGATTGTTTTAAGTTATCTAAACACATTTAGATCAAGTTATTCTAGTGGAATAACTCTCTAGAAATATCCAGCAGGTGGCTTTTAAAGCAAAGAGCACTGGTTGCATAAAAAATGCCGGAATTAACAATACTGCACACTGTCGATGGTATTGCAAACATCTCCCATCTCCACTTGTTTCCTCGTGGTGAGGAGTACACTCTCCTGCCTCCTGTTCATTCATGCTGAGCCCGTGGTGCTGCCAGCATGTGTGACAACTATTGCCAATTGTGACAGTTGTTTTTGTGAAGGAGGACATCTGTCTACATGAAATCAGGCTGGGGTCTGCAAACTCATCCACAGAGGCCATGAAATAGTCATCAGATGGTAAAAATCACCTTTTCAGTTAAAAGACAAATTACTGTCCTAAAAATGAGAAAGACTGTATCTCACTAATACTCACCTGAGCCATGCTGAAATCTGTCTCATATGTGTTCAGGGGAATTCTTGTAATTGCTGATGGGTGGGTCTCCACCTAAAAAGCCTTCCACCTCTGGATGCATCTCATATATTTTGAAGTGTTAACATAAAAAGTATGCTCTCCACCATACACTGGAAAGCAGGAACACGAAATTTTTGAAAAAGATATCAATATGTACTATGGATGTCTTATCATGAGCTGTTTGCAAATGCTGATCAAACAGCCCACTAATATTGTGGCTTTCCACAGACGGGATTCAACATGAGCCCAACTCTCTCCTTGGCATCCTGTTTCTCTGCTGATTGTTTCTCTAAATCTTTTGCTGTAAGCCTAAACCCAAAAAAGTCTTCAGTACAACTGGTTCCAATTAAGCAAATTAAAGCTATAGATTTTTAAACAGAAATAAAATGATATGAACAACAGTTATGCATTTAAAGCACCACAAGAATGAGTGTATTATTCAGTGGGCAGGCAGGTATATTAACTTTTGATATTCTACCTAATGCAACATATCTCTAGAGTAAATGCACTAGTGGCTCAGTGTTTCTTTAATTTTTGTGCAGAAGCACCTTTTTTTTTTTTTGTGGGATCACATTTTGTAACACAGTATCGATCTTGCTATATCCATGTTCTAGACTGGCTGTAGGGATTCTGCTGTAATTATGTCAAAAAAATGAAATAATTCAAAATCTGACTTACAGCTTGATTACAATAATGCATGTGATTAAATTCAGGGTGTGTTGGTTTACCGAAGGAGGGAATGGCAGTAGTAATTAACTGTATTCTTGTTATATTTTGTTGAACATTTTTTTGCTTGTTCTTTGGGGTATATTGAAAACTATGAGACACCTAGTGGTAGCAATATTTTAGTTTCTTAGTACCATTTGGGACTTGGAGAAAACCAGTTCTTATGCAAATCACATATTTTGTTACGTGTCATGTAAATTTTATGTAGAGTGGCATGGTCATGAACACCAAAATGATGTGGTTGAGCAGCAGGATGGGAAGGATTCCATGCTATGCTTGAGTACAGAAGAGCAGCAGTAAGTACGTTTTCTTCTCCAGACAACTAGTTCTGGATAATAAAGCTTGCCAGAAGACAGAAAAGAGTGGATTTTAATGAAATGCAATGGTTTATTTTTAATTTTCATTGTATGATATCTTCTCCTGAGGAAACAATTACTTTTACCCCTTCTACTTTCTCAAAGAAAGTTTGTATGAAAAAATTAATCCACCAAATACCTATTTGCATGAACACTGATTAACTTTCGATATTGAAAAAGGATGCAGTATGTGCAGCTTTTCATTAGGGTGGTTTTCTTTTTTTTTTTTTGTTCTCTGAACAATAAGCTCATTGGATAAAACCTGCTGTGCCCAATCTTCTAAAAGATCTTAGGTATTTTAGAGTGTTGCTTGGAAATAAAAGAAAAAAGTTACTTATATGATATATGTTAGTGCTCTCTCCCTCTTGTAGTTATGCTCCTTCTCCAACTCTTCCACAAGTTTTACTGTCCTCTAAAATGTCTCCCCTACAACTGGAACATCCATTCCAGTCCAACACTTTTCCCCTGACCCAGATTTTACTCCCTTTTAAGAGCCTGTAACTGCTGACTTGTCAGAAACCTGGTTACCTATTTTTGTTCTATTTTTGGGAGCGAAGGAACAGGGTAGAACCACTAACAGAAAGCTTTGGAATTTATTTGGTATTTACTGACTATAATATCTTTCCACAAATGTTATATTTTCCTCCCTGTCTGGGCAACATTCAGTAAACTTTGCTTGCTAGCAAGATAGAGATGGTAAAAATACGTTTAAAAATGTAACTTATTACAATAAAGTTAAATATAAATATATAGAGCTGACATCCTCATTTATTTTCCACAAAAGGAAACCCCAAAGAGATTGCTAGAGAAAGTAACAAATACATGATAGTTCGCTATTTTTTCCACAACATAAATACAGTTTCAAAAAGTGGGAGGAAAGATGCTTTTTTAGCTATTTACAAGCAACAGAGTTAGTGCTACATTGTTTATAAATCCACTGTAGAAAACCCTCAACAGCCTGGTGACCTTAGAAGTGATGATGACGTGTTTTAGCAGTGGGAAACATGGAACTGTAGATAGGGTGTAACTATATGAGGTCTTGCAAAGCATGGAGCTCTGCTTGTTTGTATCAAAAGATGTTTTCAAATATATAACCTCATTCTTCCTTGCATTTTGATAGATCCTAATCACCTTAAGAAATCACTATTTGATCAGAAGGTCTGTTGCTAACGGTAAGGTCATCTCATTCAAGAGATCCGTATCCCCTCAGCTACAAAGGAATAAACAAGTCTATAAATTCCTACTTTCTTATTTAAATAGCATGCCATGAAGACACCACTACTGTTTAGCAGAGAAGTGTTTGGAGGCATGCTAATGACCACAAGAAAATTTCAAACCTCCATAATGTGCTTTAATCACCAGCTGGAGATCAAAAGCCACCATGTGATTTTATACAGCATGGGCAGTTTCCAGAACTGCCTTACATGGAAAGAGATCAATGGTAAAATTCGGAGATACAGCAAAGCTTTTGCAATAAAAGCATTTTATGTATCTTGTTCAAAGCTTTTAAGTGCCTTTAGATCACTGATTGAACCATAGACATTATAAAGTGGAACCTTTTAATACCAAAATAAAATTGCAGAGCAAAATTCCACTATAGGAAAAAGCATTGTACTGCAACAGGACAGATAATAATTCTTTCACATGTAATGGGATGTATGAAATGTTTGATGATAAACAGAAGCTCTTTGTATCGTTACAGCTAGACTCCCTATACTGTTGTTTGTGTGCATGTGAATGTATCTACAGCGTAGGACACACAGCGCTCACCAGAGAAAATGTATGCATACCTAAAAATGCAGTTTCCAACTAAGATGGGTGAAGACACTTCACATCCGAGACAGTCCAGTCATTTATTTTTAAGTAGGAAAAACTGGCCATGCATATGAGTTTGGACCTTGACCAAAGAAAACATACAAACTCTTTAGAAACTCATGAAAGACCTTTAATTTGGATTAATTTAATGCACTTCAAACAAACTGTAGTCTTAGAAGCTTCAAGTTATTTAAAACAATTTGCTTTAACAGCTTCAGATCATGTCTCTCTGCATCACAAAACTTCCAGAAAAAAAGTGAAACTTCCAGTGAATCTGACTCTGCAGCTTTTCTTCCACAGCATTTTCATTAGTTCTTCTAATTCTCCATCCCTTTTCCATTAAATTACTGGGTGCTGTGTACAGTTTGGACCTCTTCCTCCTCATATGCTGTTCCTTCATCTAATTATTTAACTCTTTTACATGAGGAATGAATACAGAGGATATTTTCAAAGAACTACAAGATTTACAAAGACCTTTCCTGCCTCAGCATCTAAATTTTTAATTGAATGTTTTGAACAGTACAATTAATGATGAGTTTGTAATTCATAATACAGAAAAAGGAGTCAAGAAATCCAGGTCTTACTTTGACATTTATTACAAATTTCCTTCATCATGGCTAAATAAACTTCACCCAGCACCTCTGTGTCTGATTCTTAATTTGTAAAAAGAGGTAAGTATTTATTTGCCAAAGTGATTTTTTATTAAGTACTTTAAGAAGTTGATCCTATTATGAAACAATACTGCACTTTCCTTTGGTGAGGAGAACTTAGGTGACAGCCTTATCTCTTGTGTAGTTTTCTAGACAGATGTGTAATAACTTTATTGAGCAAAAATTTGTTTCATCAAATGGATTGGCTCTTCAAAGTGATAGTTGATTCTCTCTGGTTTCTTATTCTCTGCATTCTGAAAGAATTAATAAACAAAAAAAAATCAAATTCCTATCTATTAAATTACAAAAATTAGTCTAACTTGTTAAGACTGCCACTTGTTAAGGTGGCAAAACCTGTTTTGTTCCTAGCTACCTTTTAAAAGCATTCAGACACAAGAGGATGTTGTGTTGGTCTCCCAAAACACACACAAACTCTGAGGTTACCAGGTGGATCCTCTTACATACTCTTAGAACATATATTAACAGATGAGCAAAGACAACTCCAGAGAGCCATGCTGCTATTCTTAGCGCAGACTGATTACCCTCTTAAAGTTTAATAAAAGTACGTTAGGGGAAAAACCCCACATCCTTCATTTAATTTATATACATCTTTTCACTGAGGAAAACCATGTGAAATATGAATGAGAGGAAAAAAGAAAGAGATTTGCAGTAACCACATCATTGTTTCCCTAGTGTCAGTATACTCACACTGCAGGATAACTCACAGGTGTGACGGGAAGCACAATTCATCGTGCACCACAGCAGGCACGCTGTGGGTGGACGGCAACACATGGCTAACGAGTCAAGAACTGCTTCTCGGAATGTGATCACACCACTGATCCTTCTCAAACTGCTTGTGCTCTCTGACCACCAGGTCTATCTAGCACTTCCGGAGGACTGCAATTCGAACCAAGTACCATGGTGATTTTTAGGAACAGTAATCTTTGATCTCTACTCCCATCTGTGGTCCTCAAAACCCAGTTAGGACAGATAGTAGTGATAGATAGATAGTGATAGACAGATAGACAGATACATAGTGCATATGTACTCTTTCATCAAGCATTTGTGGGTGGCACCATCTTCCCATTCATTTTGGAATTTTCTCTTTCTTTTTTTTTTAATTTTTGCTTTTTTAAAGCACCGTGTGTAGTATGGCAAGGTGTTTGTGAAATGTATAAGAACTTTTCTCATTTTGTGAAGTAGAAAAATAAAAAGGACTGCAGGAAGGAAATACATGCTGGAGTCCTGAGTCACTGAATTTTATAATTTTTGAAAGAGTGGAAATGCAAAGAACTTCATCTAAAAAGACCATTGCATCATTTAAATCCAAGCTTTTAAAATCCAAACATTGTTTAATCTTTTTATAAGGAAATAAACAACAATCTTGTATGGTTTTATGGCTATAACTTTAAAGAACAAATCTTAAGGGAAATGTTGTATTACTCTTAAATTTCTAGATTATTGCTCGCTTACTTGCATCTGTATGTGGAAAAGCACGTGTGCATCATTTGCTTCAATCCGATATCTTGGAGACCTTTAGTCCACGAATCACAGCTTGAAAAACACTGTGCTAAAGCAGAAGAGCCTAACTGAAGTATAATGCACTATTGCACTGCCTGCAGACATACGGCATTCTCTTACTTGGTATTTTTACGGGAACCCTCACATTCAAGCATTCC
>NW_010425585.1:15154-17651 GCF_000710305.1 Buceros rhinoceros silvestris
GAAAACACTTGAACCCGGTTAAGGCATTTGGGCCACATTTCTGACCTTGCCTAATAATCCTTTAAGACCTTAAGCAAGAATTTTAATCAATCTATGCCTCAGTTTTCCTACTGTAGAACAAAATTGTGAGGCTAAATCATTTGGAACAGTTAACTTTTTTCTTTCTTTTCTTTTTTTGGGGGGGGGTTAAGTAGGAGGATTCAAATGTTCTTTGTGCTATTTTGAGTCTTTTGAGGAACATTCTTAATATTCTCCTAGTAATGAGGATGTAACTTGCATGTCTTGTGGGACTGAGTACGTGTATCTCTCCTGTTTGTGAAATGGCTATTCTCCATTTACTCTGCAGATTCACCAGCCTTCTGAAAATTTTCAAGGTTAATCTAGGCTATATTATGAGATGCTAGTTTAGAAGAACTCATACTGTAGTTTGATCACTATCTCTTCAGGCATTCTTGTCAAGCCACATTCAAAATGTCGTACTTCTGATACCCATTGCCAAATTGAAATTATGTAACTGCTTATACACTACCGTACAGTATATATTCCATATTTACTACTATTTAAAACTAGTCTTTGAACTCTTCTTAGCTGCTATATCTGTAGCGCACATACAGATTGGATTGCCCATTTCATTTAAGATGAGAGAACGTCGAAGGAAAAGCTAAAAAGTCCTTCCTCTAGAGATGAATCAAACACAGTCATAAAATCTGAAATAATTCCTAAAGCGTATTTGAAAGTTGTAGTCAGCACGTGCCAGGAACGCTCTTGCAGTGAAGAATGGTACTGAGAAGCCCATCCCATGCTTTTGATTGTTTGGTCAATACCTGCTTTTCCGAGATCTGGTGAAACAAGTGGCAGTACATAGGGGACATCTGAGAAAAGATGTGGCCACCTTGGATTTGGTTAATACTTGAAGAATCCAGCTGCAGCAGTACTAAAGCATCCACACTGGCTGAACAGAACCCAGCCCTTTAGTGTGTGGAGACATAATACATTATAAGTCTCCGCACTGATGCTTTGTAGGCGGAATCTTTTGTTTTCGTTACTAAGAAGTAGAACCGTTATATTGAAACTGTACCTTTTGCTTAAAGCAGAACTGATTATTCTGGCTCAGGAGAGAAAAATCAGAGGCAGAATGAGGTCTGGGTTTCTCTCTTCATGCAAGAAAGATATTTTTTGTTGAAACTTTTAGATGGGATAGCAGAATTTACTTTAGATCTCCATGGCTTCATTGTTAAGACTGTTTTCAGGCTGACAGCCTGAAGATCGGCATTTCATTTCTTCATTAAAAGAATGAATGAAATATCTATTAATTTTTTCATTTTATTTTCTGTATCAGCATCTTAAAATGTTTAATGATCCCAGCAGTCCACTATGGAAGATGACGGTACCGCAAGTGAAATGCTATGACTGGTAGTGTCCTCCACTTCTTTCAAACAATCTTTTGGTCTTTCCTGTGAGCAGTAATACCCTAGAACATTCATAACAGTTCTGTAGGAGTACCTAGGATTTCTAGTAAACATACCTATTATTCCTAACGTAGCCCAAGTTTTCAAGGAAAGCTTCTATATAGGTACTGTTGCAATAAACATACCATGGAATAACAGTTCTTTGTTTTAAGTTATTTAGTACCTCTTGAATTGCAGCATATGAAGATGGTGGTGGTGAAAACCTAATACTTTTTTTTCTTTAAAGGTTAGAACTCCCAGCAAATTAACAACACAAAACCATTTTCCTTTTATTTTCCTGCTACATCACCTAGATCCCCTGTTTTGGCATGTCTTTAATCTTCCATGCCTGTCTCCCACATCACAGCTCGGCAGAAGCAAGCGTGGGTGTACACGTGTTTGCACCTGATGACAAAAGATGGAGATGTAGTGATACTGGATGACAAATGGATCAGCTCTGCCAGGTGAACAACGCTGTATGGTTTGGCTCGGACCTGAAGAAAAGGAGATTGGGAGGGGGAGGCGAGAGAATCAGGGAAGAGTCAGAATGTACGCTGACCCTTTGAAGGCATGTGTTCTTTTTCACACACCTTTGCAACTATCGCTAATTTTCCAAAGCGTTCTTGTACACTCAAACTAATTTAGGTATTACCGGAACTGTTAAAAATTAGTCTGGACTAGATAAACACAGGCTTTGTCAAAAGCGGAGGTAAAAACCTCTTTTGGAGTAGGGAGAAGCTCCACGGCACAAGTGCGTGAGGCTGTGTAGGTGAAACCAGGAAGGGTCTGACAGGTCAGTCGGAGAGGTCGGTAAAGCCGAGGACGGTGGCGGTGCGCAACGCGGTGTCGCCGCGTAAGGGCAGGCTGCGGTGCCGGGGTGCCGCCGGGGTCAGTTTCGGCCTGGGCATCGGCCATGCAAGGTGGGGAAACGCTACGTTACCTCGACCCCTCCCACCCGCTGTTTCCAAGACACGGGTAATGGCCACGACAAAGGCCTTTCTAAACTTAGCCTTAGAAAGTCCGGCTTAACACGCCGACGTCTCGCACAG
>NW_010425586.1:0-281 GCF_000710305.1 Buceros rhinoceros silvestris
GGTGGTTAGTGCTGGGCTGGAGGGTTCACACCCCGCTGCGGGGGACAGGCCTGACGGACAGTGAGGATGGCCGGGGTGGTTTGTCGCCCAAGAGAGACTGAGGTGTAAACCTTTCCTCTGGCACTGCCACTGGGGGAGGAGAGGTGAGCTGTGAGGGGGAACAGGAGCCACCACCACCGACTGTTCCCCAGTAGAGCTTCTCACCCGTGGCAAGGAGGAGTTTTCTAGCCCGGGCTCACCAGGTGCAGCAGGGAGCGATTGGAGCCGCACCCAGCTTCGGC
>NW_010425586.1:807-1156 GCF_000710305.1 Buceros rhinoceros silvestris
TCCTGCTTCCGATGGTGCCAGTGCTACAGCCCCTGCTCACTCTACTGCAAGAGCAGGAGGAGGAGGAGGACAAGGACGCCTCATCCGTCCTGGTGGACAATTTCTCCTCCTCTCAGCTGTAACGCTGACGCTACCGAGAACTGAGAGCGAGGCCACAGCCTCCCCTTGAATGGTCCCTTGCTGAAGGCTCCATCTGTGCTGTCTGCGCTGTGGTCAGGGCTTTCAGCCCCCTGCCAGGAGCGCGGGGCTGTACCGACACACTGGCCCCAGGAGCGGCATTCGGTGTAGGAAATAGACCTGTTTGTGCTTCACTGGAACGAAGACGGTTCGGCTCGGGGTGCTTTTTGCT
>NW_010425586.1:1261-4171 GCF_000710305.1 Buceros rhinoceros silvestris
TTTTGCTTCATGAACTAGCCACAGAGTGGGGGGCGGGGTGCGTGATGTTTTCTGCTTATTCTGTTCCCTGGCACAAGCACAGGATGGTCTCAACGCTGCCCTTGTCTCCTCAGGACGGCCAGTCACGAACTGTGCGTCAGTTCCAGTTCACTGACTGGCCGGAACAAGGCGTGCCAAAATCGGGAGAAGGTTTTATCGATTTCATTGGCCAGGTACATAAGACCAAGGAACAGTTTGGCCAGGACGGCCCCATCTCTGTCCACTGCAGGTAGGCACGGGTGACCGGGGACATTGCGGTCCAGGGGGTGCTGCACACTGTTGCTTCTGCCAACCACCCTCCTCTCCCTCTGGCCTGGCACTGCCCACGCAGCCTGTGACCTTTTTTATCTAGGGGGCAAGTAGGAGATGCTGCAGCAGGAACCACACTGTTTGCCCTGCCAAATTAGAAGTATTTTTTTACTAGTCTTAGCTCATTTCTGCACCTCTGACACTACTGGGTGTTTGCTGGTAGCAGGACTTGCACCTCCCTCCCTCCCTCCTCCACACGGATTGCGTGTTCTTCACTGTATTTAACATAAAAAGCCCAGGGCAACAGGTCAGTAACAAATTTCACACAGACCACCCATGCCCAAAGCTTTGCATTTGTTTTATTTCTCCCCGTGGGGCAGTTTTACTGTTTCCTGCCTGCTGGAGAACTGACTGAGCTGCTCCGGCTCTAACGAGGCCATAGCACAGAGCCGACCCCCCGCCGTAACCTCAGCGTGCAGAGGTGTTTGACCAGCGTAACACAGCGCTTCCTCTTTTCCTCCCGTCCCTGCAGTGCTGGCGTGGGCAGGACCGGGGTGTTCATCACGTTGAGCATCGTCCTGGAACGAATGCGTTACGAGGGGGTTGTAGATATTTTCCAGACAGTAAAGATGCTGCGAACACAACGACCTGCCATGGTGCAAACAGAGGTAAGGTGGGCTGGGGACCCAGCCCCGGCACCGTGGCGAGGGCGGAGCAGCAAAGCTGGCTGCCCTGCCTGTGGAACGGGCTTTTTGCCTTTAACCACCAGCAAAACCGTAACCACCGGCCAAAACTCAGCACGCCCAGGCTGCGCTGCTGCCTCTGGGTAATAAATAACTAAAATCCCCCTCGTTATAAAGGCTCTCAAAGATTTTGTACCTCACCCGCCTCCAACCGCAGCCCACACTGGCTGCACGGGTCAGAGTGGGGCTGCAGCACCACGTCAGGGAAGAGATTTCCTTTTTGTGGTTCGCAGCTCTTGGAGAATAAGGGTCTGCCCCGGTTCCTGCCGGGGTCTGCGTGAGCCGGGAAGCCGGGCAGGGATCCTGAGCGGCTGCTTCAAGCCCTGACGCTGGTTCTCTCTCGTGTTCGCAGGATGAATACCAGTTCTGTTACCAGGCAGCTCTGGAGTATCTGGGAAGTTTTGATCACTATGCAACATAAAAAGCCATCGTTGTGCAGACTCTACCAACCACTTAAGTCCTGGAAGGCCTCTTTTGACCCAGGAGGAGCTTGAACTTACACAACTGAATCCGAAGAAGTACCTTTTCATCCGGACAATGCATTGGGGAGCAGGGGGAAGGACTGAGGAACACCCCTCCAGGAACTCCATGGTGTAACCTGGACCGTGAAGAGGCAGCTCAGGAGGTGGCTGAAGGACGGCTTTAAGTGGTGAACTGCTCTTGTTACCTCAAGTGGTGTTCGCTGTGGAGGACGTTTGGACATCAGGAACCAGATCCAAAAGCTACAACACACCTTGCGAAACGTTACCGCTGGAGAAGGGAAGGAAACGAACCGACTTTGGTTACATCATTAGAGTTCAGTTTATTTACTAATCTAGTTGGCAGTCTTTAAAGGAAGTCACTTGCAGCATTGAAGGTGTTCTGTCAAAGAGAGGAGAAGGAACTAAATCTCAACGCTTAGGCAAACTTAGGGTCAGGAGCTCTTCTAGCTGGAGTCTTAATAACCTCAGTATCAGCACTGGGAGGATTCTGGGCTTGCAGGCACCGTGCAAACAGCACCCACGGAATGCCCCTGCCACGCGCGAGGTTTTATAGCTCACATTTTGAATACTTGGAACATTCCTCATGTCTTCTAATTCCAAAATTTATTTTTTAGGATATTTAAAATTACAGAGAAAGAAAGAGAGAGCGAGAGAGAGATACAAACCCCAGCCCTGGCGGTGTGGTGTGGCCCCCTCCCCTCACACGCCAGTGGGACAGGTCAAGGCAGCAGCTCCCCTGGGCTGGGCTCGCTGACTGCTGGCCCCATCCCCCCGTTCCAGCACATCCAGCTAACGCAGAGGCATTTTTAATTTGTGCAGTGGTGGGACTCCCCGTAACGAAAGGCAGCCCCTGTCCCGGTCTCTTTGCACATTCACACCCCCCCCACACCCCGCTCCGCTGCTGCTGTGCCGCCCTGCCAGTCCCTGCCGTGGAAGGGCAGGAGCAGCTCTCCAAAAGCCGCCCCAGAAGCACCCTGTAGACATTTGTTTCCAAGAGCCAACTGCTTCTGGCTGCCCCCTCACCTCCGAAGGCAGCGGCTCTGCGGGAGCCGAGCTGCCCGCGGGACCATCCCGGTGCCACCTCACACCGCGCTCGCCGGCACAGCTACCACCTGCCCGCGCTGTCTAAATACCTGGGGAAGACCAAGGGAGATGGTTCAGTGGCATAGACTGTGAGTGGCTTTCTTTAAAGTATCGATGTAACTGTAACAAGTGACATTACCTTTTTTTTTTAAATAGTGTATTTTTTCCTTTTTTTTTTTAAAAAAAGACAAAGAATATCAGTCAATGAATTTAAAAGAAAAATTTGCTTATTTGTTCATATTATGTTCAAAGACAGTCTATTTTTTCACTGTAGAAATGTTACGTGTAATGGCTGGGATATCTAAAAAGGAAAT
>NW_010425586.1:4485-4734 GCF_000710305.1 Buceros rhinoceros silvestris
GTGCCAAGCCGCTCCCCTCCAGCTGTGCCCGCGCTGCCCAGCCCTGACAGAGCCAGGGCTGGACGGGGACAGAAACCGTCCCCGTGGCTTTCGCTGACTGGCGGCAGGAGGACGCGGTTTCGCGGCAGTGACGCACGCAGAGGGTTTGTGATATCAGCGGCGTAGCGCAGGTGCCAGCCAGCTCTGGCTGGGCGCTGGGGCGAGGGGCTAAAGCTCTTGCCCATGTCCATGCTGCGGCGCTCCCGGGCC
>NW_010425587.1:0-205 GCF_000710305.1 Buceros rhinoceros silvestris
CTTCCCCTGCCCCCCGCTGCTGTCTCCGGTCTGGGTTGGTGCGGGAGGAGCCGCCGGGCCATCGATGTGTGAGCAGAGACCTGCGCTGTGGCCACCTTCCCACCGCGGTGCCCAGTGCAGCACCCGGAGTGGCATCGGGCACAGCACCAGGCAGCGTTACCCTCTCCTGGATGGAGCCGGCTCGGGGGGGGCAGGACGAGAAACA
>NW_010425588.1:0-13925 GCF_000710305.1 Buceros rhinoceros silvestris
ACCTCCAAAGCACAAAGCGGAGCCACGATGACTGTGTGAGTTGCCATTCCCATTGTGGACAGGAGCACCACTACCTCTGGCAGTAACTGCGCCTGAGAGGACAGACAGGCTGTGGGGTGGAGTAAGTTTAGCCGGATCAGCAGGACTCTGGATGGCAATGACATCTAATATTTTGCAAGCCAGAGTGCCAGCCCACGTGTTTGTGATGCTGGAGCAAGTCTTTTGATCAATACCACACAAGGCAGCGGTATCTGAGCCCCCTCAGGTGGATGTGGGCATGTTCTTTCCAGCTTCAGCACAGAATAATCAGTTTATGGGGCGGGCTCTGCGCCTGCAGCTATTTCCCACCTGAGCTGGTGCTTCCTGCCCTGAGACCTCTTGCGACAAGGCTGGTGGGTCTTCAGGCCCTTTCCCCCCACGCACCCAGCCCAGGTCTGCACAGCACCATGACCCTAAACGCAGCACCAAACCCCACTGGTCTCCCATGCAGGGTCTCCCTTTCCAGCTGGCTGCCCTGACAGCACCTCCTTTAGCCCTCTGAACAGCTCAGGACCGTGTCGGCATAGTCTCAACTACCTCTATTAACACCTTAACCGCATATACATTACACCGAAGTGCCGTAGGTGCTGTGCTGCAGCGACCTGCTCTGAGCGAGCCAAGCTGCCTCCCTTGGCTGCAGCACAAGGACAAGCTCTTCCATGGCCTCAGGCTCATCTTTCTCATTTACGAGAAACCCTTAATGCTTCCATAGAACAGTATTTTGCGTTTTTTTGTTTTTAGCTAAATAACCTCTTCATTCTTCATTTTCTGTTATCCCACACATACACAACAAGATGTGACTTTTTTGACTTAAAATCGCTTTTATTTTATATGGAGAAAACCAGTAGGAAGAAAGTAACAAAATTAATATCTGCCTGAAAGAGCACAGGGCAAGCATCATCCTGAGATCCAAAAAATTCTCCAAACGCAAAGGCTGATAGATTTTTGAGATGTACCTATATTGCAAGATGCTGAGATGCTTGGAGCAGTAAATACCTACGCTGATCAAACCATGTGAAATAGCCTAGGCAGAGCGACTTACAGCTCAGGTCTGGGTGCAGCGAGGCACATCGCTTAGGTGCAAAGCAGCAGGGACACCTTGCTGGTTTTGTCCTGGTGCAGCTGGAAGCAGCGGGTCCGTACGCAGCCAGCGTGGGGGCTGCAGCCTCCTCCCGGCTGCAAAGCAGCACCTGGCCATACAGACAGGTCTTTAGGTATGTAAACATGCCGGCTGTAGAGAAAAGTGGAAACCTCGGTGACAAAAGCACAGACAGGATACATACTGCTGAAAAACAAGCCCATGTAGGCTTTTAGTGAGATGGAGCTCTTTACTTTCTGGATAATGTTCTCCTAGGGCTGGGCTAAATAGCCAGGGTTGGCCCTGTTGACCTCAGCGGGACAAAGAGCTCATCCTCAGTGTTGTACCATCTGCTGACCCTGGCTGGGAATGGGAGGCTGCAGCTGAGCCCCACTTTCTTGCCTTCTTGCCTGTGAGTTGCCTTCTTTCTACCCTAAGGCGTTCTGTGACTGCATCACCCCCATACCCGCCCTAACTTGTCTTCTGCCGTTGGTCCAGACTCTAGGATTCTACCACAAACATACTCAGGTTGTTGCTGAAGATGATCCTCCCGTCCTTTTGGCTGCTGCACTCGGGCTGGCAGAGAGCCTCCTGAAGCTGCCGCCGCAGCCCCGGCGGGGCAGTGCCCAGGAAGTTTTTTGTCCCGGTCAGGAAATCCATCATGAGGCCTCCAACTGGGTCCCCCTCGATAAAGCATTCAGTGATATCCCAGCCCGAGGAGAACTCATAAACGTGGTATTCAACACTCAGTCTCTTCAAAACGTCCATGATGCCGCTGGAAGTGATGTAGTGGCCGCAGTCAGTGGAAGGCAAGCAGTGTCTGTACTTCTTCCACAAGCTGGCCCATCCACTACTGTCTGACAGAGGAGGAGGAAAGGTTACTTTTGCAAAGCCAAGGCAGTCAAACACCAGCTAATGCACCTACTAAATGAGTTTGAGTTGTTCTCTTGCTGCTGGCCCAGACCTGGCCAGGAGCAGGAAAAGAGCTTTTCCCTTACTTGAGCCCACTTACATATGTCCATGCCTGGAAAGGGGTAAAACCGTGATCTCCCTCAGGCCTCCTTCCAAAACTCTCCTGTTTGAAGGAAACTCCTAGGAGATGGTCTTCAGCACCAGATTTGTCCACGAGGAGGAGTGCACATGGAGGCACCAGTCCATGGAGCCTACACATACATGCTACCACTATTCTTTGCTAGAATAGTGCAGATGTTTTTATACCTCAAACCTCAATATTAAGTGCACATCAAAGAATATGTACCTGAAAAAGCCAGGTAAAATGCCCGTCAGTCCCAGTTAACAAGGGAAGCAGCCTACCGGCAATGTGAGAGGAAGTTTTAAAGGCAAACACGAGGAAGCGTGCTTTATCCACCACACCATGAGCTGGGGACTCACGGAATGCAGACTCAAAAATAAAAAAATAAAATTTTTGATAAGTGCACCTAGGTGGTCCCAACAGACGTTGGAGACCAAGAGGCTAAGTCCAGGATTGCGCGCTCCCTATGAAATACCGCAGTTGCTTTATTTAATTACTATAGAATAAGTGCTACTGAAATCCCGAGACAAATATTTGTGGCTCTCAAACTTCAAAGCTCTTCAAAACACCAGCAATGAAACAAAAAATAAAAGGTCTCTCTTACCTGATAAAATTATGATCAGTAGTTTCCCATGATGGTTGAGGCAGCTGTGGAAAAACCTGATAGTATTGGAAATATCCTCCACACGGTACAGCATCTAGAAGTGACAGAGTTACACATTGCAGCCCTTATCCCTCCTCCACAGCGCAATGGCCCTTCAAAAGCTTGATCCCTTTCTCTATACAGTTGTTTCAAATTACTTCCCGGTGGCTTCCCAGCCTGTCCAGACTCAGCAGGCATGTTTAGGGATGCCCCACGTGACTGAGCATCACCAGCTCCAGTGGCACCAACAGCCTGGGGTTACACCCAGGGCCCCTCTGCTCAGCCTCCGCCACCAGCTGGATGCCGACCTGCCCATCGCTCCCCTTCAAGCCCAGCAGTTTCGTGGTTGGAAAATGTGTGTAGAGGGGAATCCCCTGGTTTCTGTAAATGGTCCTTGTCACCAGGGGCACTTCTCAGCCTTGTCTGGGCCATGGGGAGGATGGACCTCTTCCAGACACTGAGGAATTTGCACTAGGACAAAGCTGGGCTCATCTCAAACACTGCCCTCGGGACTTGTAACTCAGTCCTTGACCCAGCCATCAACCCCCTGAAATGTTTTCTGGTTGTGAAATCAGCTCTTATGAAATGAAAGCAAAATGAAATAAAGGCAAAATAAAATAAAAGCCAGTAAAGTGAGAGAATAACAGAATTTTGACAAAATACAACTCCTCATACAACATCAGTGTCATCAGTATCAGAGACACAGCAGCATAATTTGTGACCCCAAACCCGGTATTCATGCTCTAACCTTTCCCTTCAGTGCCATCCAAACTACTCTGATAAGGCAAAAAATTCAAGGTTTTCTTCAGCAGCAAAGCATAATTTTCGGTCTCTGTGTGATGGCCTGAGACTCATCCTGTTTTATTGTCCAGCACATGGAGTCAAACCAGTACAAACTAGAGGCTAAAACCAGTGTGAATAGGCAATGAGGTCTGGTGTTTGTAGAGCTGCTGCAGAAGTTACTGCTCATGGAAAAGAGAGTCCTCAGCGCTGGTGGCCTTAACTTCGTGCATGCAGCAGAAATGAAGCGAGTAGTTAAAGCTAGTACTCCATTACCTGGATCATACACTAGCAGTAACTAACTCCTAGTTAAAGCGATACTCCATTACCTGGATCATATGGATGAAGTCGAATTTCTTACAGGAGCCCTTCTCTTTCACCTGCTGTTCATACTCCGAGGAAGTGAGCTGGTGCCAAATAAAAGAGACATTCTGCAGGTCTGGAGCTTGATTCACCAGCTCTGTTTTAAAAAGTAGAAGAAAGACATGATTTTCATCGTTCAGATCAACAGTCCTCGCTCCCCATCAGGCAGGTATAGCCTTACCCTTGTAAGCTGCCACGTGCTGCGGGTTGGGCTCTACGATTTCGTTGTCGATAAGGACCCCTGGGTGCGCAGCCTGCAGTATCCTGATCATTTTCAAATCCTGCTCACCTATTCAATAAACACAAACGCATTACTTCAAAAAGTACATTCATGTGGTGAAAGGATGCCAGCGCTCCTGCCGCCCCCGCTGCTGGGAAATCCCCCACGTAGAATTGAGGCACTCGCTACTTGGTGGTTTGCACAGTGGCATCTAACCAGTCTTACCATGGTATCTTACCGCTCAAGGGGACATATATTTACAGGTAAGACTAAGAACAAGGAAGAGATAAGCAACAGCAGCAATACTCCAGGTAAAGGGACAGGCAGGTAAAAAAAACCAAAAATCAATGCTAAAAAAAAAAAAAAAAGAAAAAAAGAAAAAAGAAAAAAACCCCCAGCATTTATTTTCAACAAAACCACAAAGTTTGAATGGGGGCAAGGGGGCAGTTGGCACGGCTGTGCAACTGCAGCATGGCACTGTGTGGTCTCTGCCTTTGGCACTGCCCCAGGGAGGTGATGGCTGCTCTGCTGCAGGTGTGACACGGCTGGGAGACCTGGGGACCTGCATGGCAAGAGGAAAGACCCACTGACATGCAGCATGCTGGGTCTTCCCTCTTTGGGGACCTGCCACATAGTCTCCGCTCTGGGTAGCTACTAACTAGTTGTTATCTTGAAGCTGGAAATAGAGACTCCTATATTTGCATGTAGGTACCCTGCAAATTTAGCTATTGGTGCTCCTCTGCTGCCATCTAAGCTCTAAAGGAGCAAGTGGCAGCCTATCCTTCTGCCCTAGGAGGTTCCCAGCCTCTTTCGAGGTGATGCAGGTCAACTCTTGTTTCTTTCAGAAAGGCCACAGTACATCAAGTGTACAAAGTCCATCTGGTTCATCTGGGACTATGGAAATAAACAGCAGAGGTGACCACCTTGAGCGGACCTTTGAGAGAATCCTGTCTGTAGCTGACGGTGGGACCTAAAAATAGTCTTGCCCTTGCAAATGTCACACGCAGAGGGCTTGATATGAGATCCTGCATCTTCCCTAGCCTTTCAGCTGGTGTACCAGCTATGAGAAAAGTCGTCATCTTTGGCAGGTGTTGCAGTAAATAGAATTCAAGGAGAGAAATATCAGCCATGCCATCCCTACAGGGATCTCCAAGGAAGGACGAGTCTTTTGAAATTGGAGAAAAAAGAATGCAAGACCATTCCAAGACCATGGAATGCCATGGCAGCGGTACGGGGCTGGCTTAACGCGTGAGAGAAAGAGGCTGCGGCTGCTTCCGTTGAAGGTATATGCACGGACAATACTGCTGACAGGAAGGAAGGTCCCCATGGCAAGCAGCTGAATCACCTTAGACAGACCTAAATGCCAGTTAGAATGTGCCTGGGGTGGGGAGCACCCGCAAGTAGAGGTGCTGATGTGGGATCCCCACAGGCTCAGGGTGGGTGGGAGCCAGAGCATTGCTGCTCCATGCCTTGGGGCTACTGATGGTGGCAAACGGGCATATCAACAGCAAGTGGGTATTTTAAAAGCTGTTTGATATTTTTTTTTTACCCCATCTCTGTAAAGTGGCCTTTGCAGGAGCAGGTACTAATGTCCTCAACTGGGGTGTCTGCAAAAACATGCGGTAAAGTACAATGCTTCTGAGCGGGGACTTCTCTGCTTCAGCTCGCCCTGCCATCAACCCTCCAGCACTGACCACAGAAGGAGGAGTGAAACCCCTCCGCAAACAAGGGAGGTGAAGCCACGATAGTTAAACGAGCCACAGGAAAAACAAGGGGTGAATGAGAAAACGTGATCTGGGCTAGCCAGCAGCCTTTTAGGATGCGGGGTCAGTTACTAATCCCCGTTAATACTTTCGTCAACCAAACTAATTCTGGGGGCTCTTTGAAATCAGAATCCAAGCCTGGAAATGTCAGGGATCAGATACAACCTTTTGCTCAATGCCATCCTAGCTCTCTCCCCTGTCCAGCCGCAGAAGTTCAGCCCTTGCAGCCATGGGCGAGCTGAGGGATTGCGAGTCTGTACCCCCATCCTGTCATCCGTGAGGGGCAGTTACGCAGGAAGCCCAGGGAATTTTTGAGTTTTCACTTTTCCATCAAAACGTCTTTTGAAGAATAAATAAGGGAAAAGGAGGACACTGCAAAAAGTTCAATTTTCCCTTGTGTTTTCTTGGAGTCAGAATTTCGGTTTTATATTACTTAATGAAAATAGAGTAAAATTGAGAACTGAATGATTTCTCCCTGCTTGCTTTCTTGTATGCCTTCCAATATATTGTCAACTGGGGAAAACAATTCACTTAGGAAAATAAGAAAAAAAAAGTGAGAAAAATACTTTCATTTGAAAGTATTAAAATTCAGCTGAAAATACTTTTTAAAGCAAAAGGAAGCTCTGACAAATCAAACTGCCACTACTTTTTTCTTCCTTTTATTTTCTCCCATTTTCCCTAGGAGCACAGTTGGATGTTTCACCATTGCTTTTCTTTCTTTTTTTTTTCCCCTAAACATAAGTGCATTTAGAACAGCTTTAAAGCTATTTTGCCAAAAGACAGGTTTCTCTCTGGGTGGAAATAGCGTTTGCAGTTAAACCCTCCTTATCACTGAATAAAAATGCAGTAGTAACGAACACTCTTGAAAAAGCTAATACCGCCCCATGCTAATGGTTGTGGCCAGCTGGTTTTGCACCACCTGGAGCAGAGCATTGCCCAGTTTTGGCTTCTGGGATCCCTAAAAGCAAAGGAAAAGAGAGAACCTTTCAGGTGGGATAGTCTAAGACAGGGCTTTGGGTGGAGCAAACCTCTCAGATGTCTCTAATTCTCTCTGCTGAGGCTTAAAGATGCTCTCGAACCTAACCCAGAGCAGAGCTCCTTGCTTTGAGACATATAAAGCCAGGTGAGAGTCATCAAGAGGCAGAGACTAAGCTAAGATCATCACACTCCTCTCAATTCTCGGAAAGATTTGAGCAGCAGCGTGTCAGGGGAACTCAGGGAAGGAGGGGGAGAGCACCACTCTCATGCCAGCTCTCCACACCCCATTTTACTGTTCTCTGCTTGCATGAGGAACACTGTTATTGATGTTATTAATGCCTGAGTACTATCCCCATTGCTCAAAATGTCAGTATGACTTTCTGCTACTCATAGGCAGCCCCCCAGCAGCAGCGGTGCTGCCAGGCTCCTTACCTGTGCCACTTCCAACTCCCAGAACATTTATAGTTGATTTTCCATTGCCGAGACTGAAATTATAAGCACACATTACTTAACCACATTATTTCACATGACTTCATGTTTTAATTCCAGTATCTTGGATGCTGCGCTGGCCCAGAGACGTTCATGTTTTGCCATGTGACTTGGGATAGAAACTCGAGCATCCCTTCGGAGCCCAGCTATAATCAGCTGCGTGGTGTGAGCCAGCCCCGTATTAGCAAGCTCATACTTCAAAGTACAGTAGGCATCAGGATATAGTGTTTCTCACCCTTTGCCAGAGAGTTTTCTTCAAGCTGTGGCTGGCACCGTGCAAAAAGGCCTCGGGGAACCCCAGGGTGAAGGGTTCCCTTTGCAGGGCTGTGCCTGGCTGGGATGGGCACTGCTGGGCATACGGGGACAAGGTGAGCTGGGGCAAAACCTCTGCACCCTCAGACAACAAGTTTAGTTTTCCAATACTGGATATAAACACCCAGAAAAAGTAAAAAATCAGGTTATGCAGGTGACTAGAAATCTTGGTTTGAAATTGGGAGGGAAGGTCAGAAACTTCAATAATTTTTATCTTAGAAAAATGAGTTTTGAAAAGACCAAAACACCCTCGGTCACGTGGTTCCTAGCAAAACATTTGAGAACGGCCTGGCCTGAGGATGAGGAGCCCGGGCTCAAGATGCTTCGCTGCTCTGATATGCTTCATGGCCTTATTCTGCTCTAGGGCATGGACCGTGCAGGGGGATTGAGTTTCCCATACACGATCTCAGGAGGTGCCACAGCACCAATTCAGTAAGAGGGAAATGAGTAGTAAATACAGGAGGGTGTGAGTTAGTCAAGGAGCCTTAGCCCTAAAGAGGATCAAGACCCTTTGACAGATCCACAATCAGCTTCATAGGAAACCATGATGTTTTGCATTATTTAAAATTCACATAGGTAAATTTTTCAACTAATATTTCTGAATACAAATTATTTTTTAATTATTACTTTATATATATACCTGATCTGCAGAATAAAAATCTACCTGACCAAATTTTTTTTCTCAATAGACAAATCCAAAAATTACCCGAACTTGAAAGGGCTTTCTTGTGTTTTGGATCCAGGCTGTTCTAAAACTATCTGCAGTCATCCAGGATTAATATATTACATCAGTACTTCCCAAAACTGATTATCATTTGATACTTAAGCAATGTAAATCGACTTAGGAGAGAAATAAGAAGGTCTTAGGGGATTGAGAAAACCAAGAATTAGTCACTAGAAGAGAATTAGAGATGTGTTTCTGTTTGGACTGATGTGTGATGAAGTCCCAAAAGCAGGGAGCTTTCTTTAAAAAAAAAACCCAAAAAACAACAAAAAAAAAAAACCCAAAAAACAAAAAAAACTACCCCAAACCCCGAATAATAAACACCCCACTTTAATCCTTGGCAAATCAGCTAATGAAAAAAGATGGTCATGAAAATGAGGTCTTGATTCTTTCCTTAACATAAGCTGAGAGGCAGCACCGCGTATTAATTGAAATAGCACATATTCTGAATTCATTAAACAGAATATCCTGAAGACTGCTGTTAAGGGACTTAAAACTGAAAAGCATTAAAAGTTCATTCCTGCCCCAGAAAATCCTTAATCATGTTTACTGACCCTTGTCTGCAGGTTGCCTTCCCAGAATAACAGAGGGCTGCCCCAGCACAGTGGAAGTGCTCCTTACCTAGCCATGATGTTGGGCATTTCTTCCTTGTTGAACTCATCCATGCACTGGTGCTCTGTTGAATGATCCAAAAATGACTTAAAGGCTTCGACATACTCCTCAGCTGTGAGACTTCTCATGGAAGGGATCACATATAGCTCTTGAGAAACAAATAAAAATTGTGTCTTAGTGGTTTCAAGGCAAGTGAAGGATCAAAGCACTTACCTCGTGGAAGAAACCCAACCCAACAGAAGAAGCCCAACCCAACAGATGGAACTCAAGCCATAGATTTGGGAATACGGTATGGAGGATGCGTGGCCCTGGAGTCATCCATGCAGGTGGGCTTATGTGAACACTTTCCAACCTGTTCACACTCAGGGTTTGAAAATTATTCTTAGACGCCCTTTGACATCGGTATATTTGTTAAATGTCTCAGGTCAGCCTGAGGAAAATGCCTCCAAAATGCTTAGTTAGATACATGGTACTTGGTTTGCAGAAAGGGAGGTAACTGCAGTGTTTCTCTGGATGACTTAAGGCAAGAAGGTGAAGGGAATCACATGGCAGATCCAAACGTGGAGGAGCCTCCATTCATGCCCATGCTGGACGGTGTAACTGAAACTGCCAGCTGTGGCACACTTGCTATGAGGGGTGATGCAACACAAAACCTGTCACCTGCAGCTGAAGTAAAAATAGTCAGCCCTGTGCACCTCATTTCTGACTCTTGCTGGCATGGGACTGCAATGCACTGCTGGAGAGGTGAATCCCCTGCTGGGAACCTCAGCTCGTGGCCTGGAGGGCCACCGAGAGCAAAAGCACTTCATCCGAACAGGCTCACGATCAGATGTGGGTGGCTGAGACCAAACTTTCTAGCTCTGAACCAACACCCAGGACTATGCAAGGGGTTGCAAACGGCTACTACAAACCCTTACCTTTCTGCTGTCTCACCACAATGACAGTGCTGCCTCCAGGCCACAGGCTCTGGCCAGCTGCTTGCGACTGAGCAGCAATGATAAGACTAAGCCTCGAGGCTCATGAGGAGATGCCATGCAGCTGAGTACTGGCTCTGGGGTCTATCTCAGACAGGGGGCTGCAGTAGGAAGGCAGTCGTAGTGCCAGCCTCAAGGTGTGAGATCAGCATTAGAAGGGTAGCATTCAACAGGAAAAAACCAGCTTTTCCTCCTAAATGAAATGAGGATGACGGACAGGACTCAGCAGAACATCTTCATCCTCATTTTTGCCTTTTGAGGAGCTGCTTATTAATCATCTACTTTTAATTGCCACTGGTAAGAAAACTATGTATGTCTCATACAGGACTGTGCCATCTTAAACTGAATGCCTGTGCTGTTTCCTGTGCTGTATCACTGGTAGCTGTTTTTCTGGTAGGTATGTATGGAGACCCAGTGTCCAGCCCTGTCGGAGGTGAAGATGTCAACATTTATCCTCAACACTTTGAACTATGCCCTAACATAAACCTGAAATCACCTGAATTGCAGTCACTTTAGCATCCTGTATTTTTTTTTTTTAACAATCTCTAACTCCAAAAGAAATAAAACATGTTGGCAGTGATAGCAAGCTGAGTGGGCATTGTATTTTATTCTCCTTTTTTTTTTTCTCCCAAATACCTGAATTATCATGTGGAGCTGTCAGAATCTCTGCTTCAAAGTTCATGCTGGGGAACCTATTCCTGTAAGGAAAGTATAGCACTTCAGTTATTGGAAGAACCTGTGCGCTTTTTTGAAGCTGCATTGAAAATGCAGAATAAAAGGAAGAGGCTCCAGGACAAGTTTTCCTCACCTGCTAATCACCTGAATTGCAGTCACTTTAGCATCCTGTATTTTTTTTTTTTAACAATCTCTAACTCCAAAAGAAATAAAACATGTTGGCAGTGATAGCAAGCTGAGTGGGCATTGTATTTTATTCTCCTTTTTTTTTTTTTCTCCCAAATACCTGAATTATCATGTGGAGCTGTCAGAATCTCTGCTTCAAAGTTCATGCTGGGGAACCTATTCCTGTAAGGAAAGTATAGCACTTCAGTTATTGGAAGAACCTGTGCGCTTTTTTGAAGCTGCATTGAAAATGCAGAATAAAAGGAAGAGGCTCCAGGACAAGTTTTCCTCACCTGCTATTTGTTCTCTTTAACTAGATTAAAGAAAGTAAAAACTTCTTGGTTAGCTGATCACCTGTAAGTATCAGCAATGGACTGGCCACCTGCGTCAGTGCTTGTCTGGGAAGTGTTGTGGAAGATTTTCCTGCCTCTGAAGAACCATTAACCGATCAATACATTGGAAGGCATTAGACTGGCTGATATCACACACTCTGCGAAACCTTTAATCGTGAGTGGAGTAGAAGAAAGAGCAGCAAAATTAGAAAAAGGCTATAGTGAGCTTCAGCATCTGAAGTGCTAAAAGATTGCCTTGGCTCAATGTTTCAGGGACGGGTTTGCTTTCTTTTTTTTTTTTTTTTCCCTTCAGATTTTGCTGGCTGCAAATATCACACTGGGTAATCAACAGAAGGCACGACTCAAAGGGCAGAAGTCAAAGAGGTCATTTGACCATAAATGTTTTCATTCAGTCGTGGTTTCATTCTTAGTTCAGGTTTTTCTTGAAGACTTCCAGCAATGAATGTACATCTTCATTTTCCTTTGACAATATGCCTCGTATCTAAACCAGGGATGAGGTCCCACTAGCAAAGGAAGGGATGAAATTAAGCTGGAGCAAGGCCCTCATCTCTTGAAAAAAAATAGTATTGGGGTAAAGCTACCTATGCAAGAGGAATAGTCGTCTGCTGGGGAACCACGTTTCAATATCAACATGCACAGCAAGACTTGGGAGCAATACTCCTCTACAACTCGGCTTTAGACATATTGCTGCAGCCAAAGCTCTGCTGGTAGAAAATGTTTCATGACAAGCAGCCTGCAACGGCAGTAAGGAGCCCCGAGTCCCCTCTGCCAGGGAAAAACCACCCTTGTGAATAAGAAACCAGCCAGGAAGTGGAAAAGAAAGGAGTCTTTAGTGGGGCTTTGAGATACAAATATGTAATGACTGTCCTAGCAGGTAGCAAGGAAATGGCCATGTGTGCAAATAACGCCCTGCTTTGGTTGATTAAGAAAAGACTAAGATGTCACAGAAGTCTTGGAGATGCTAGGGCACTGCCAGAGTCCTGCAAGACCAGTTGATTTCACCAGAGTTCACTGCCAAAGACACTGGCTCTCATGAGGTTTGTCAAAGGTCTCGGTTCCACCACCTTGACCTCACATCCCCTCAGAAAAGACCTCACAGAAGTTCAGCAACAACAAGCCTGAACTCAGCCCACCTCCTTAAGCTCCAGCTTGGCTGCAGGCCAGTCCCTCCAATTTCCTCTCAACCCTCTGACCTCTTCCATCTCTGCCTGTCAAAACAGAGGATTATTTTGTCCTCTCAGCTGGCTGAACCGAGCAAGATGGTTTCCAGAATAAATCTCCCACTAAAATGCCGAGGGGTAGCGTGGCTTCCCCTGTGCAGAGAGGAACAGCTCTCAGGGACATGAACTCCATTTCTGATGGGTCAAATGTTTCCAGACATCCCAGGCAACCTGCCAGGTGACCTGGACAGACTGCAGTACAAGTATTCACCAGGATGGATGATGCCAAGATAAGTCTTCCACTGCGGCTTTTGCCATTGCTCCCCAGGCAGCCTTTCTAAATTGGTTAACACTTATTGCTGTGAAGGTGAAACAGGCTTAATTATTGCTAGAAACAAATGCACTTCCTCTAATATCTGGCTTAAAATCTAGCCCAGATCTGAAAACTGAGTGGGATACTTTGGGCTGCCCATCAGGACCCTGATGCCCAGCAGCAGGGCTGAAGCAGTGACTGCCAGCGAGCGGGGTGCTGGTGGGCAGCTGGTCCTGCCACGGCTCCTGGCTAAGTCGAAGCTTGCTGTTAGCAAGGTTAAACTTCTTCCCCTCCATGAAACGAGCAGGTTGCATTATGGATTGCAGATGCAGGACACAGAGGCATTTCACAGTGCCACTTTAAGTTCAAAAAGTCGTTAAATCCAAGATGCTTCTAGCAGCACAGATTGCAAGAACACTTTCATAACTCGTAATGTCACTACACCTGAACTTAGGCTCCTAAGGGGCTAAAGGTCTCCTCACAAAGGCCAACCTCGCCCCATTTTTCGCAGGACATGGGCACATCTGCTGTTACTCCCACCTCACACACACCCTGTGACACAGGGACAGCAGGGGCTGGCTCTGGCAGCCGTGGGGAAACGCGCACCCTCGCTCCCTTCCAAGATCCACGTACCTCTTCATCTCCGGGGCCGGGTCCATGGTCGGGGCAGGTGCCGTGCTGGTCCACAGCGGCTGGGCGTGGGTCTGGGGGTTAGTGAGGTGCCTGACCTCTATGTTAGCATGTCCACCTGCCGTCCCGCTCTGCGCCGGCTGCTCAACCCACCGTGACGCTGGTGGTGACCCCGGCGTGTGGCCACAGCTCTAGCTGGCTCCTGCTGGGACAGGCGGCGTCACTGGAGCGAGAAGGGGAAACCTGAGCCCCGCGGGGAAGGACTGAAGGGTCGGGACAGGCGATGCCCAAGGCCTGACGTCTGCGGGGCTGTCCTCATCGCACGGGAGCTGAGCTGTTTCCACGGGAAGAAAAAAAATGAGGGGGAGGGGGAACCGATTGAGACTTCCAAACTTTTAAAACTCGAGTGGAAGAGGGAGAATAGGGGCTTCCTGACTGCCCAGAGACCTGAGCAATTGATACTAACTTCTCCAAACCCGAGGGAAATGGGGCATAACAGCAGTACCTGCCAGCGGACACGGCAGCCCCATGGGCAGCCTGGCACTCCCCTGCCCTGCGAGGGGGATGGGCAGCCAGGGCAGGGGGCAGCGAGCCCAGCCTGCTCCCACTCTGCTTGCTACA
>NW_010425588.1:14038-33588 GCF_000710305.1 Buceros rhinoceros silvestris
GGAATGCAAGGAAGCATTTTGGGGAGGCGCGGAGCTGGCCAAGCCAGAGGTGGCTGGAGGTCACCCAAGATGGGGTGGTACAACGGGAGGTGTGGTGGTCACTGTTACAAATACAGAAAATCCTGGGTGCTCCCTGCAAGTTCATTCGGCCTTTTCTCCTGCCAAAAACTACAGCATCCATGAGACCGGTGCTCCTTTTGACTAAAATCTAATAACACAACTGTAAAAAATGAAGCATGTAGAGACTTTGTATGGCCATGTGAGGTCCAGTGATGGAAAGCGCAGCATTAGGATCCTCTCCACCCCCTTTTCCTAAAGGCGACAGGCAGAACAGGTTTAGCAGACAACAAATAAAACCTCCTCCTTGCTGAGATCCCTTCCCCGAAACACCGCCTGTCTCGCACAGCTCACTGAGGCCAGAGATCATGTTCTCAGGTGGGGATGCTTCAAGATCAAGTGTCCTGACTTGATTTATACTAGCTTTGGCTTCCCAGTGGATTTACATTATCTCCACCCAAGGGCAGGACAACAGTATGTTAAGCTTGAAATGGCCATATCGCTTTTCTTCACCAAAATATTCAATCAAAAGGTGAGGAAAGACCAGAACCTCTTTGCTAGCTCTAAAATGCAGATTTGACTCCAGATGCTGTTTGACCACCCAGGCAGTGATTTTGCATAGGCCATTTCCATCCCTAAATACTTCCAGCAGAGATGCCAGCCCCCAGACACCAGCTCCTGGTGTTTTTCAGCTGAGCCCCACAGGCTGTAGCCACAGCTCCCTCACGTCCCCAGCCACCTCCGCCTTGCACCAGCTAAGCCCAGCACCCTGCTCCAGGCATCCCTCCAACCCCCCATGCCACGGGCAGGGATGGGCACCT
The DNA here is from genome assembly GCF_000710305.1 of Buceros rhinoceros silvestris. Taxonomy (NCBI): domain Eukaryota; kingdom Metazoa; phylum Chordata; class Aves; order Bucerotiformes; family Bucerotidae; genus Buceros; species Buceros rhinoceros. Next base: position 14,917 of record NW_010425588.1, read on the forward strand.
GCAGGTCCCAGCAGAAAGCCATACCTCCCCGGAGCAACAGGAGCTGTAGAGAAACCTTCAACATCCAGGAGCTGCACAGCCTTTGGAAACCTCCTTGTACATCCAGTGGGGGCTGATACTCCTCCCTGGCCCCCCTGAGTGTTGTTGTCCCACCCCCCAGCTCCAACAGCCCACGTAGGCGCATGCCACAACTGAGCCGGCATTAGCCTACAACAACAGCCTTTGTTCCGCCAGTGCTGGAAACAACAGCACATTGTGGGCAGATGCCAGCGCTGGCAGCAATGGGCGGCAGGGTGGCTTTGGAGGATGTACCCTCTGCACGTCGTGCTTTCGGTTGTTCTGGCAGCTCGTGACTAAGTCCATGTTATCTGTACAAACTGAAAAAGCTGGGGTTTATTTGATCAGTGCGATGATGGCTAAAGCTAGAGCCCAGGCTGTGCTGCGAGAAAAACAAAGCAGCAGTGTTCTTTCCCCACACGCCGCGGCTGCGAAGGTCAGTTTTGGGCTGATCCAGCACAAACAGGTCATTTGCTTTTCCCAGGGGTGAGTCTACCCAAGGCTGGTATCGCCCACAGCACAGAGCCCCCTCAATGCTCCTTCTGCACAGCCCACCACGACAAGCCTTGGAGCTGTGCCTCCAGGCAGGAAAGCTTCCGTTTTTGGAAATCAAATTGCAGCGTATTTATCTTCTAAATAGTGATGAGCTTTTCAGCTGATGAATGTCAGGAAAGTCCTTGGCATTTTTACATAGTTCTTCACGGCTTTCCTAGTTTGTTTTTTGAGACCCTCCCAGCTCCACCTAGAACAACTGAATAAGGTCCATGTAGTGTAAACTGATTTTCTTGTGAGCAGAGCTCTTTTCTTCTGCAGCAGTTTCCTTTTGTAATGAAAGCGTTTTCATCAGTTAGGTATTTCCAGTTTCCTAGACAAATCCTCTAAGGTATAGCCAGCAGATTCTGTATTAAGTGAAATATTTGGTGCAAACCTGTTGTTCTGCATTAGGCAGGTTCTGGTAGAGAGAAACATAACCAGCAATTTTGTAGCACCCATTCTCCTGATAGTTAAAAACTAGATTTCTTGTTAAAGGAAAACATTTTGTTTTGCATTAATCCTGCTAAATATTTAACAGCTGCTGGGCAGCAGTAGGTCTTGGAGTTCAAACAACAGCTTTTGTTTTCATATATGTATACAGGTTTTTTCCCTGCAGGAAAAAAATACGACTTCTGATAAATACTCCAAAAGATGGCATCAGAGAAGCAGCACCTGTCCCTCCCCTGGGGTAACAGCACTCACTGCTGCTGGGCCCTGCTGCTCCAGTCGTGTTTCAATTCAACCTCCACAAACCCGAAGGATTTAGGTCCAGAGATCAATTATTTTTTTTTTAACACAGCCCTTCCTGCCTTTTTATTAAAGCCTGGCTGCTGGTGCCGTTCTTTCAGACCTTTTTAAAACCACCCTCTCCAAACTATTTGACTAGAGGTCATACCTCATGTAGCTGTAATTACAGAGCTAAGGCAAGGGCAGAGGGAGAGGCCAACATGACCACCTACAGCAAAGGCTCTTTGACTCAAGGAGAAGACTAGCTTTAGCTCTAGAGACCATACAGTGTTTGGAAAAAAAACCCCACCACTGAGAGCAAAGGCCAAGTGCACCTTTTACCTCTCAAGAGTTCATGGGTCTTCAGCTGGGAAAACATGCTCAGAATTTGAATTTCCATGGCTCTATCTACGCTGCTGCCAACAGTGTGTGCTGGGAGCGCAGAGTCAGCAGGATTAAACACGTCTGACAGGTACGGTGCTCCAAGCCCAGGGCGTCTGCAACCCCACTGTACAGGAACGTGGAGAATTGTCGTCAGCGAGAGAGGGTTTGCCCCTAGTGCAAAGTCAGCAGCACGCACAGTAAAACTCAGGGACCAGTCTCCACGGTCTTTCAGGTTCAAGGGAATGGACTAAGGGGAGCAGGAGATTTTGGTAAGAAACAAGGCTGTGATAAGGGCTGGAGGGATTCATCCAGGGGATCTCAGCACCACAGGAGCTTTGCTTGATGTTAAGGTTTCTCAGCAGTGCTGGTGTGCTAGATCGATGCTTCTGTGCTTCATTGGGGCTCACCAACAAACCTGCAACTGGGAACAGGTAGGTCCGCGGGTGCAGGAGGTGCAGCTTGGCAGTTTGGACTGATCACAGCACGTTGCAAGGTGACACAAACTGCCGGCAGTCTCCGAGATCCATGGGTGCTGAGCTCCCATAAGGGCTATCAGGAGCTCAGAGAGCAGATAACACGATTGAATTATTACTGTTACTGAGAAGATTTCAATTGTACCTGAAATGGAAGGATCAGAATTTAAATTCTGTGTACTTATTTCCTCTCAAAGCAAGGCTGAGCCCAGCCATGACAGCATGCACCACCTCCAAAGGAAAGAGGCCTGAACACTCCAAGCAGCCAAAGTACCCCAGAAGAAGCCGCTCTGACGGGCAAAAATCTGTTACAAAAATGGAGGGTTTTTTTATGCTGTCAGTGAAATAAGATGATGAATCGCCCTTCTTTGGGTAACTAGAGAACAGCGGAGAGCAGGTGATGGCGGATGCTCACCTTTCACAAAAGCTTTGGCTGACCCTCTGTGAATCTTTCTGGTTGGTCTTGCTCTTAAAAGGAATATTCTTAACTAAAACAACATTTCTTTGAAAGTTGGGTTAATGTTTCCTTCCCATTTGCAGCAAGTTCTGCCATCTCCAAAACTGCTATTTACACCAGGCAGCAAACACGCACTGCGGTCCTCCAGACCACGACACCTGGTCCCTTTAGAGCACAGCAGCTCTCTGGTGCTGCAGCAGCTCTGGCTGCAAAGTGAGCAGAGATGAAGAAAACCGCTTTGAAAGCTGAAAACTTACCGAGGAATATCTATTTAAAAATGGAATCCAAAGAAATACATCAAATCGAGCAGCTTTGACTCAGCCCTGATGCAAGCTTAGCGACGTGCTAGTCTATCGCTTAGCAGATGGCAAGGACAGGTAGAGACTCTCCAGATGGATGGACTAAGCTGTATCTCACCAAAAGCCACTAGATGGGGATGCGAGGACGCTTTCGGGCTCTCTCTTAAGCTTGGGTCGCCGTGTAGTGGTGCTTGAGCTGTCCTTCCCTGCTAACACGGGCTGTTGTTGGCTTTGCTTTTTCGTTGTAGGAGCTGATAGAGGTAATTTGGAAATTTATCACTCGCTGACTGGTCATCCTGTACGAGTCAGACCTGAAGCACCAGTTGCGGTGTGATTACCGCGTGCTGAATATTATTCTCTGCATGAAGACTCGGCAGAGGGAAGAACGAAGGACTTGGCTTTCAGTGTGCGGATTAATCTTCTTTCAGAGGCTGTGGAAAGGAAAAGTACTTTATAACGAACACGAAAAGGAGTATTCAGCAAACTAGTAATCTCTGGAAATGGCTGTACTTTGGAACTGTAACTGGGGAAAAAAAGCCAGGAGGCTTTTCTCAGGCTCAATAGTCAAATCTCTGGGCAATTTTTTTCCCTCCTTTGATGCTGTTATTTCCCCTATGAGATTGGCTTGGCAGAGGTGCAGGCAGGACCAGCCCTGCTCTCCAGGGCATAAGCACACCATAGGTGTATACCGTGGGCACATGTGGGCTGCAGGAAACCACGAGGCATAAATAATGCAACAAGGGGTAACGAGTGAGGACAGCTCCTACCATAGATTCATCTTCACTCTGACCTCCTTGGGCTTCTGCAGTGAGCAACAACTCTTACTATTTTATCAGAAGTGCCAGGTATTTGGTGCTTTTAGCAATTCCCAGCTCCTGGAGTCAGGGAAATGTGAAAAAAACTCTCCTAGTATATTTTCAACAGTAAAATTTCAACTTCTGGAGTATGATGGGGGACCCAAAAAGCACTCTGGGGTTAAAAACACAGCAGATGCTTTGAAAGAAGTCCAAAAATATGTTCATTTGAAAGCTATTTCATAAAAGCTTTCAGTGGTTGTCGAGGAGGTGGGGAGAGGGATTCAGGGTGTCTCAGGAAGAATAACCAGCTCAGATGGGGAGTCTGAGAAAAATGCTTTGGTAAATACCCTGAAAGCAAAATAATCTGACATTATAATGATAGATTCAGAAAACTAGAACCATTCAAGTACTTAAGTGGTGACGTGTCTGTCTTACTCAACACGCCTAAAGCACAAAGGTATAACCGCTAGTTTATAGCAATACGTCTTTTAAGGATTGGGAGGGCAGAGGCGGGGTGGGGCGGGGGGACTGTTTTGTGCTTTAAATTTCATCTCCATGAATTGCTAAAAATGTATTGTTCTGTTCCATTAAAGCTAAATAGAAGTGCAATTGCTTTACCTGGGTGAGAGGGTGGAAGGGCCATAGGGGCAAGGGCTGAAGGGACCCTGGGCTGGCAGCAGTGGCTGTTCCCCTGCACTCTCTGGCTGTTGGACCCCCGCAGGCAGCTGCCTTGAGCCCATCCCTCAGGTACTGCCCGTGGTTCCAGCCAGGGTGTTGTCAACAGCTCGAGCAGGTACTGCAGACTCCCTGTATTTTTCTTCTATTTTTTTTTCCCAGCTGCTTAGTAGTCTCCTCATGATGACAACAAAATGTCTGTTTTCCAGGAAACCATTTGAGCTTTATGGATTAGCGATGGTAGGCACTTGCAGACCTCCATAAAGCACGTTGACACGCTCTCCGGTGTATTACTAACTCGACTGAAAAATTGATCAAAACTGATAGAGTTACAGGGCCCTCAGTCCCTTTACAATCTGCTCTTACAGAGGCAGCAGAGATACACCCAGCAAAAGCGCTTGCCTGGAAAATACACCTTCAGCCTGCCCTTGGCTTTGCACTGTGGCAAGAGCCATGCACCCAAAGCAGCTGATGTGCAGGACACTAACCCCCTCAACTGCTGCTGCTCCTCCCAGCGCCAAGCTGTCCCCAGCATCTGCCGGTTCCCTGAAATACAGCAGGGAGCATTTGCAGGGTCCTGCCCTGCCATGGGGCTGTGACACCGGCTGCAGTGTGCTCAGGGCTGGCACATCCTCACCCCGATGCAGGCATGTTCTCGGGTGCCTCCTGCACCCTTGCTGCAGCTGTGTATCCTCCATCCCGCCTGCTCCAGCAGCAGCTCGTAGGAGAGACTGCCTAAATTACAGGAATATTTAAAAAACTCATTAAAGGTGGACGTAGGTTTGCGGGGGAAGGCGTGATGCTGTGAAGTAGAGGAGCTGCTGGCCTCCTGCAAGACCTCAGCAAAGTGTGTTTTCTTTTCCTCCCTGCACCCCAACAGCTCTTCCTTTTGCTCACTGGGATTATTAGTCCCTTGGTACAGAGACTCTGCTTTGTGAGGTAGTTGTGCTTTATTTCATCCCAGGATCTCCTAGCCTTCGGGAAGGCAGCTGGGTGTCAGATGCATAGTCTCCCTCCAAGCACCCTCTAACGTACCAGTCCTACAGAAACACCTCATAGATTTCCAGAAGGGTGGGGGTTGGAAGGAACCTCTGGGAATCATCTAGTCCAACTCCCCTGCTAAAGCAGGTTCACCTAGATCAGATTGCACAGGAACTCGTCCGGGCAGGTTTTGAAAGTCTTCAGAGGAGGAGACTTCACAAGGTCTCTGGGCAACCTGTTCCAGTGCTCCATCAACCTTACAGTGAAGATTTTCCTCATGTTCAGGTGGAGTTTCCTGTGTTCTGGTGTCCATTGTCCCTTGTCCTGTCATTGGGCACCTCTGAAAAGGGCTTGGCCCCATCCTCCTGACACCTGCTCTTTAGATATCGCTAAGCATTGATGAGATCCTCTTTCAGCCTTCTCTTCTCCAGGCTAAACAGCCCCAGGTCTCTCAGCCTGTCCTCATCAGAGAGATGCTCCCGTCTCCTACTCATCTTTGTAGCCCTCCACTAGTAGTTCCCAGTCTCTCTTGATCTGGGGAAGCCCAGAACTGGACTCATGACTCCAGATGTGACCTCACTAGGGCAGAGTAGAGAGGAAGAAGAATCTCAACGTGCTGGCCACACTCTTCTTAATGTACCCCAGGAGACCATTGGCCTTCTTGGCCATGAAAGCACATTAATGGCTCATGGTTAACCAGGACTCCATGGAATTGCTTTCCAGCAGGTCAGCCCCTAGTTAGTCAACACCCAGTTTGGTGTATGAGGTTATTTCTCCATAGGTGCAGGACTCTACACTTGCCTTTGCTGAACTTCATCAGGTTCCTCTCCGTCCAACTCTCCTGCCTGTCCAGGCCTCACTGAACGGCAGCACAGCCCTCTGGTGTGTCAGCCACTCCTCCCAGTTTTGTATCATCAGCAAGCTTGCTCAGGGTACACTCCTGTTCCTTCCTCCAGGTTGGTGATGACTAATGGACCGGACCAGGGGAATTCCTGGGGAATAATGGACGGGATCCAGTACTGACTCCTGGGGAACACCACTAGCCTCCTGCTTCCTGCTTCTGCTTATTATTTACAGTTTAATTTGGGCTGGAATCCCAAACGAAGACTGAATAACAATGCCAATACCTGATTCAAGAGGTTCTAAATGAGGAGTCAGGAGGGATACACAGGATATTAAGATAATCAACAAGGGATCAAAAGTGAATGAGATAAAGGAGGAGATAAAGCACTCGCTTTCACTCTTAAAACACTCAACCAGAGCCAAAGTGCTCTTCACCACATGTTAAGCTGCACCCACTCTCGTATGAGGTAGCAACACTGTGCTCACTGTCAAAGGCAGTTCAATAAAGCTGATCAATAAACACAGGCAGATGAATGTGATGACATGATGTGCACGGAGGGGAAGATGCACTGCCACGGAAAGGCATCGCTCACACTCAGTCTCTTTGTGCTGCCTTCGAATCACGCGTCGCCAATGGGAAAAGGGCACTGAGGGAGGTGCTCGGCTTTCCAGCTCTTCGGAGTCATGACACAGCTTGTAGTCTCCAATGTTATTTAACACAGCTTTGAAGTTACGTTAAAATATTGTTATCACGTGGTTTTACTAGACAAAAAATGTACAGTAATGACTAGTTTCAGCATAGGGAGCAAATAGAGTTAATGTTAAAATTTTGCATGTGCGTGTGGATGGACATACAAGATAAAATGGATATTCAAGGGAAAAAATGGGATTATTTTACTGCAAATATCAAGCACAGACAACCTTCTATCGCCTTGAATAATGCTGGAAGTTTTCCAATTTGTAAGCTGTGTACCATGTACCACCTCAGTGGTTTCTTTGTTTTTACTTGAATATATACAAAATATATACAAAATATATACAAAACTTGAATATATACAAAAAGGGTCTTCGAGGAGCTCTTTGCACCCCTGCCATTGTCTCCAGCTAAGAACAGCTTCTGCTGGGCTCCTCATCAATTCCTGCACTCTGGCCAGATTTGGCTGGGGCCAACACCCTTTAATGCAGCGTAGAGCAGAGCCAACCATGCAGCACCCATGACACCCTCATCAGGTGACCCTGACCAACAGAGGGGTGCAGGATCAGCCCCAGCAACCCTTGGAGGCAACCCCTGCTACCTGCATGGGTAAAAACATGTAGCATGAGCTCTGGGCAATGTTAAGGCACTCAGGATCTTTTCAGACAGAGACGCTATTTAAGTCATCATCATAGGAACTGTAATTCTCATTGTACGTAAGTCCTACATGGCCACCAAGGAGATGACAGGCCCTGATGGCCCTGGGTCCCTCCTGATCTTGCTCTCCCATGTGGCCACAAAATCTCATTTCCTTTCTCCCCAAACACGTTTTAAGTACTTACCCCCGAAAGGGTCCGATCACTGAGCCAGGAGGTGACCCACAGCTCCAGGCGAATGTGAGGAGTCACAAACAGACCAGCACCAAACATCTCAGTAAACTTAATGTGTCAAGACCGTAACTGCTTCAAAAATCCTGGGAAAGAAAAGCAAACAACGCAGCTCCAATGTAACCTGGCCGTCTCCTCTCTCTCTCTCTCTCACGAGCAGTGTCTAGAGCCATCCAGCTCGTCTTTGTACAGCCACGTCCACACTGCAGACCTCGTGTTTGCCCCCACGTAGTGGCCATCTGCTTTAAGATCAATGCCCCTGATCACTTCCCCTCACGCATTGCCTAGGAAGTGTATCTGCAATATAAATAATGCTGGGGCTGCTGAGGGTACCTCCTGCACTTCAACGCTCTTCGAAGAGCATTGGAGAGAAGCGGCTCGATCGGCTCTGGCACGTTCCTGTCCACAGGATTTAATGTGGTTCCTGAGCTTATAGCAACCTAACCCACAACTATGGTTTTCATTTTTTCTTCCCCTCCTTAAACGATACATACGTGAGTGAGCTTTCCTAAAGCAGTGAAGATGCTTTTGATCTCGATTACTAGTATCAGCTATAGCGAGAAAATTAAAATTCAGGATTTGTTACCAACCCTTTAATTATTCAGTGTTATCAAGTTGTCACCAGGCCTTTAATTATTTTTCAGTTTATACCTAATTTCCCACTCTGTGATTGCTTTAGTAATGTTAAGATAGATCTGCAAGTGTAATAGAAAACGTCCGAGTCCTTTATGATGCTGGGGATTGGAAATGACAATTTTAATAAAATCCACGCATCTCCTGTGCCACAAGCCACCATCAATATAGTGTTCATCTGCATTTGGCACGCTATTTAATTATGCTCTTTTGGTACCAATAAACACTTAATAATACATTCAAAATGAGTAAACAGGATATAGCACTGCCTGTGATTCTGCATCTATTTAAAGGTTAGGCACAAGACCATAAAAATCTCACCGCCAAAGCCTCTCGGCCATGGACTTTGCAGTTTGGACAAAAGTGTGACATTGGGAAAGTCGTTGATGTGCAGAGTACGTGCACCCAAGACATCACTAGTATTCTGGAGCTGTGCGGGGGTTTCACGGGTGATCAACACTGATTATGCAGATAGTTACTGGTGTTTACAGAGATCGTTTGTTTGAGCACACCAGGCAGTTTTGACTCAGCAAATCATTACACAAAGAAGGAAACCTGGTTACAATGACCGGTGCAGAAAGTCTCACAAACCTCACTAGACCCAGCAAAAAGGCAATTTGCCAAGTTTCTGGCCCAGTCCAGGGCAAGATAATGGTGGGATTATTCTATTGCTGACCCCTGTCACTGGAGGATCCCCTGAGGAGCTCTTCCCACGGCCGTGCACTCAATAACGCTGGATTTCTGAGGGAAGATACGAACAGTTGTTTTTCTCCTCTTTCCCCCTAAAATGCCATTACCACTCAGGGCTGGTAGTCTGTCTCTGACATGCAGGTGATGTTTGATGGACACTTGAGGCAGTTTATCTCAGATCAATGGCCAAACATCACTTAGAACCTGTCCCCAGTTGCCTTTCACAGAATCATAGACTTGTTTAGGTTGGAAAAGATCTTTAAGACCATCAACTCCGATGGTTAACCCAGCACTGCCCAGTCACCACTGAACCATGTCCCTCAGCACCACATCTACACGTCTTTTAAATACCTCTGGGGATGGGGACTCCACCACTGCCCTGGGCAGCCTGTTTCAATACTTGACAGCACTTTTGGTGGAGGAACTTTTCCTAATATCCAGCCTAAACTTCCCCTAGTGCAACTTGAGCCCATTTCCCCTTGTCCTATCGCTTTTCACTTGGGAGAAGAGACCCAGCCAGGTCCAGGGCTTCCAGCTGATGCACGTGTCTGGGAGGACCATGGACATCCCCAGTATGTGCATACAGGTCCCACCAACGTTGTGCGAGTCAGACGCTCTGGATACAAGCTGGGATGAGTTCTTCATGCTGCTCATACTAACAACAGACTGAACTCGGGGAAAAAAACATCTAGCAGAAAACTTGCCCAAACTGGCTGCAATGTCACCAGCTGGGAATGAGCAGGGAGGGTTAGCACTGGATGGAGGCATGAAGAGTGAGAGATGCTGTGAATAAAGCCAGGCTGGAAAGGCAGAGAAAGATTTTGGGGAGACCTGGTCATGCTCTCTGTAGGAAGGTGTCCCTGCAGTCATCATTGGGGGAGAAGGAGGCTGCCCCTACTCGCAAGGAGGGGAAATGGCCAGATTCAGCTAATCAACACGATGAGGTGGGAGAGCAAACAGGAATGAAGAGGCACACGAACCATGCTCTGCCGTTAATCCAGGTATTGCCCAGTAACAAACGCAACCAGCAGCAGCTCATCAGGACTCTGTGGTGGGTTCACCATTTTCTTTACATGCAATCTTAAAGCCCTTTGGTGTATCTCATTACTCTCTGTCTTGGAAGGTTGCTTGGAATTACTTGGAAGTCCCTCCAAGTCCCAAAGCCCTCTCCAGCTGCTCTGCAGACGCCCAGGACTCTCCCCCACCACCCTAACCTCACTGTTTCCAACTATTAGGACTTGGAAATTTCATCTCGCTCATTTCTTTGCAACAGAAAAATGGGTGAAGCCAACTCGCTAATGTACAGAAACCTGGTCCATAAACCTGATGAAGAGCAAAATAAGGAGCTTGTGTCTGCCCCTGCCCTGTTTTATACTGTGTTTGAGCACCCTGAAGCTAAAACACAGGGAGAAAAGCCTTGAGCAGGTCAGCACCTCCCAACTGGGGTGTCCCAGTCACCATTATAATCTGCTCTTTCAGCTGGTGGATAGGTGTGTTTAAGGCTTACAGGTGCCTGCCGCTGCTGCTCAGCTGCACTGTTTGGCATGATTTTCTTTCTTTCTACCTAATGACACTTCTTGTCCAAAATTAATTAGCAGATGTATGAAGTAACCTTTCTAACCAGCACCTCCACTTCTAGCCTGCAGCACCTCATATGTTATATATGGTTAAGACTTAAATTCATGTTAAATCATTAGTCCTGATCTTCCAGAGATGGGGAAACAAATGTTGCTAACACACTACCCAAGTGATCAAGTTTGTTGCGTATTTTATACCATTCCCCTCTCCACTAATTGATTTAATTCCACACACAGAGCTGGGAGCACATTTGCATCCTCGAAAGGATTGCAGCACTCCAAAGACCGCTTTTTCACATGCCAGTCTGACAGCTTGACTCACAACTGGCTCCCCCCAACAACATAGCCACGCCGCACAGACCACCAAATCATGGAACAGTAGGTGGACAGATGTGGATGTTTAGTGCCTGAACCAGAACTAACTTCTCAGAAAATTGTACTTATTGCAGGACAAATTGAGTCTGCTATGGCAGAAGCCAGAATAATTGCTCAGGGGAGCACAGGGCTTATCCAGTAGCTAATTCATTATTTGTACCTGGGCAGAGGCAGGATAGAAACAGCAGGCAAGGCGGCTGCAAACAAGGTACAAACTCCAGTATCTCAGGATCAATTTGTTCAGATAAAGGCTTATTGCCATCATGGCAAGGTTGCAAAACACCTCTACATGCACTTATGGGTGGAAAAATAAGAGGAGGGAGCTGGTTTAGTCCTGTCCTTTAGTTTTGTGATAAACTACATAGACTTGAACACAATCAGTGCTGTGTTTTGGGCTTTGCCGTGCCTTTCTATGCACCTCAAAGTCAGAGTCTAGAGGGGGATCACATCTCAAGCTGGGAGGGCAGATCTCATCTTTGCAATGGTGCCGGGATAAGGCAACCAGCACCCACAGTAGCAGCTGTGGCTGGTCTTGCCATGTGTCAAGTCTGATGCTTTAGAAAGAAATAGTGGCTTGAAAAAAGTGCTAACAATCAACACCACCAAAAATGATGGAGATGCTGAGCTCTGTCATCTTTCTAGTGACACTTACCATACCAGGGCTGACTTTGCTGCACATTCTTGAGGATACCTTGTTTCTCTGCTCTAAATACACCTCCTCAAGGTACAGGGGCTTCTCCACAGCTGCCTGGGGTGACCCCATGTCAGCCTCCATCTCCGCTGCCTACTCTGTGATACCACCTGTGCATGCGAGCCCCAAGAGCAGCTCTCACCCACCCGTCCCATCAGCAATTTTCACTCTGAGAAGTGTCCTGTGGCCACGTGATGAGACATGTCATGATGCCAGGGCTCAACTTCTTCTAGGGTTCCCAGAAGATCCAGGAAGCTATTTTTTTGAAAAAAATCAAACCATTCATCAGGGCACACAAACAAGCTCAGGTGCACAGGCACTGCGTGAAGTCCAGCCCGGCCTCGAGGCAAAGCAAAGCTGCTGCTCTCTGCAACACCACCTTTAACGTACTTGACAAATTGGAATAGGATGTGTCTCTATTGAGTGATATTTGCCCCATCTTTTTGTTTTGCAGTTGTTTGTGGTTTTCCGGCTGTCCCCTTTGTATTTGTAGGGTGCGCAGATATAGTAATTTTTCTGTTCCTTAAAAATAAACACTTCCCACATGGCAAAGGGCTATCATAACGTGTTTGACTCAATAAGGGCACTTGTATCGCACCCTATTAGCACAGCCATATTTCCATCGGTTCCCGAATGGCACAGAAGCAAATGCAATATGAATTCACACAATACACTGGTCAGAGAAATGCCTAGAGATGAAAGAATAATAACTCCAGTCTGCACCACACTTCTCAGACAACCCCGTCGCCTTCATTACCGGCTGCAGAAAGGCCACTGTAGACATCTGCTGCTCCCTTGAAATGACACCATCATCTTCAGTCATTTAATGACTCGTATTGTCACTTGGACTGTGCCTGCATTTGTCTTCAGAAAAAGCGTAACCCAGGGAAAGGAGAGCAACCAGAGTGAGTTAGTACGTCTGGGAGCAGCAAAATCAATCCACGAGCTAAATGAAGGACCAAACAGCTGAAAAAGAGTTGCATTTCCCATCTGAGCCTGCAAACACTTAAAAATAGTCTCACAGCTACACATGCAAAATATCCACACTGGAATTACCAAGTGGCAAAGTGTTGGAAGGGAAAAAAAAAGGAATCAAAGAAACCTGCCAGTGAAGACTGATATACAATCTCGCCCTGCAGAGAGTGGGGAGACACGACCAGCTGTGGAACGGCCGTCAATAAGTAACGCCAATACCCACGCTGTACTGCTGCCAGCAATTCTGCACCGTAGTTATGGATTAGCACCTTGTTTTCAGCCCATGCCATGCTGCTGAGCCTCCAGATGAACTTATTTTGCTCCAGCTCTGCCCTGCGGCCATCTCACCACCACTCACTTCATAGAATCATAGAATTGTTTAGGATGGAAAAGATCTTCAGGATCATTGAGTGCCCACCCATGCTCACAGCCCACCCGTCCATGAATTGCCACGGAAATGGGCTGAGGCGTCCAGCATAGCTCTGCAAGGAACCCACAATTCCTCCTCCGCTCACCCGCAGCTTCTTCCCCCCTTCCCCAGCAAAGGCTGCTGAGCAGCAGCATTGCCATGCCTTGGCCTCTGGATCTCCGCAGGATATTTGTGCTCCCTTGGTCTCTCTGCTGATGCTCAGCCCTTGCCCCACTCACACGGAGAAAATGGGTGATTTGGGGAGCTGCAGGCACAAGGGAGGGTTTTATTCCTGTTCCCTGGTGATATTGAAACAGCAAAACTATCAGTCTCACTAAGAGGAATGTATCATCCTTATAAAATAACCCAGATTTTTCACTTTACACCCACTGGAAGAGCCACCCTGGGCCAGCACCAGTGGAGAGGCAGAAACCAGCCCTGTATTTCTGCAGCCAAGGTCTGCTTTCAGCTGGGCAGCAAATGAACTCCTCAGGAAAGCAGAACACACTCCCTGCAGAAGAGATTTCACACCAGCATCTAGGTCCATTTGTGAAATTGGTTGTTTGATGAAGAAATTCAGGAGCGGGGGCCTGCATCCATGGCCGGACAACACTGACCTTTCGGTTCTCTCCCAGACGTGCTGCAATAAATGGAGCTGTCAGGTCAGAGCGTGCCATTTCATTTTCATTCAAGCACCTATTTAATATTCATCATGTTATAGGGGAACATTTTTATGTCAGGAAAAACACAAGCACTCTCCCAAAATGACTCAAGGGCAATAAAGAATAAATTGTCTTTAAACCCATATAAGGGATGCTGAAGTCACAAACAAGGCATAAAATAATATGGAGCTGGAAAGTGCTTTTTCCTTATTAGGTTTATCACAGTAAAACTAGGCTGACAAGCTTGTTCTCTCAAGCAAATGGATGTGGTAAAAAAGGAAATGAAAATTCTGATCCATATTCATTGTTCCAGTGTCAGCAAGGGAGGAAAAAAGCTCCACTTTAACTTCTTTTTTTTCTTAGAAAGCTGATCTGAAGTTTTAGAGAAAAAAAAGTAAATGAAGCTGATAAGGAAGCAAAAGGAAATCAAAGATAATTAATAGAAACAAAGCAGGCAGCAGAAGAGGGCAGACAAAGTGTCTAATATTAAACACAATGTGAAACGCAGAACATGCTCGACTGCATCAAGCACAGCTCCAGGCACCGACAGCATGTTAATAGGGAGATTTCTTTTCCAAAGCTCTTGGTGCTGGCCCAGCCAGCGTCGCTGCTGTCCCTGGCCCACGGCCGGCAGCCACTGGCCCTTGCACCAGCAGCAAGGTTTATCTCCACAGTCAAAACAGATTTTTCTTTTCTGTTTAAGTTAGGTTTTAACACAGTCCTGGCAGCAGGACCCAAACAGCTGCACCCACAGACCTGTTGCACCTGTGAAATAAAGCTGGACTATCGCCCAGGTTAAGAAGAGACTTATGCCTTGACAGCAGAAGTTTAAGGGAGGAGTAGTGATTAAATAGGGGGGTCTTAATGCTGGCGTGGGTGCCTTGCATTTCTACAGCCTTGATAAACGAACACATTTTTCTCTGTAGTACGATGACAGGACAGAAAGGTTTCAAGCAAGTCCCTTATCCTGCGTCTCAGGGCTGGGAGGAAGGAGGTCCTACAGGCAGCACGGCAATCCCCCGCTGTAACGCTCCCCATTTCATTTCAAATTCCACAGCATTTGACTCCTCCTCCCCCCACCCCCCCTCCCCCACCCCTTCCCAGGTTGGCATCATTAGGGGAGACAGGCAGCTTTCTGGTTTTCAGAGGCGTACTTCCCTGGCTGTCATGGTGATGGAAATAACAAAATGAAGAGTAAAAGCACCAGCATTCTATGGGAAAATACTCCAAGTTTTCATCATCTGGGAGAGCCATCCCTCGTGATTTGTGAGCAGGGTTGCCAGTTCAGTCAGTCGTATGATCTCTGTAGAAGGGAAATCACAACTGTGTGCAGTGGGGACTGCAGAGGGGATCCAGCAGACTCATCTCAGATGGCGGCTCTTCATTTCTGAATTGTGTTTTGCCGGTACATCAAAAATACTGCACAACTTTGCAGAACTGAAGAGGTGTGTGTGTGGTCGGGGGGGTTGTTGGTTTTAGGGGCATTGTTTTGGTCAAAGATGATCCACGTTGCATGCACAGGAGTGACAAAGAAATTGGAGTTTGATCCCTTTGGCCTGTCTACAGCCCACTGAGCGCAATGCACAGATTTGTACTGCTTTCTCTTACATCTGCCTTCCATCCCACCAGCACAGATTTTTGTGGACAAAGCTCGATGAGATCGGGAAATTATGCCAATCGCTACTCCTGGAGAATTACTGGAGAACGCTTTCTGTCAATATGCTTTCTTTCCTCAGGACAGTGGTTCCAATGACATATTGAGTAAAATCTCACTTGGCATGAAGCATGAAGCAAATAAAACAATAAATACTTCAAGTTACTGCTTTGCAGCAATAGAGACTGCATGTAAAAATAATTGCTGTGGATCTGCCAAATCATACAAAGGAATAGAGTGACAATGCAACCGTGATGTGACACATCTGCATTACAAGTTTTCATCTTGGTTCAGTCTTTAACAGGCTCCATCAGCTGACTGCACTCAGCATATGAAGTGATATTTTCTGCCAGCCTCTTCTGGAGAAGAAGTAGCAATCTCCTGATGCTTCCCAGCAATGAGAAACCTGCCTGAATGTCATCGCTGCCACCACAGAGTGCAGCCGTCTGTCACAGGGTAGAACTTTTATAGACGTATGTCTCTGATGCTCCTCTGCTGAGCCCGTCAGGCACAGCCCATTGCAACAGAAACAAGGGCTAGGACTGGGACTGAGATATTAAACCCCATTCTCTCTCCTCCAGGACTGTCAGACACTGGAAGATTAAGTGTGCCACCCACTTAAAATAGTGGTGTGTGGCTTTTAGAGAAAACAACAGATGACTGTGAGTTGCTCTCGTATGACCTGTTGCCACTGTGACTTTTCCTTGCAGTGCCTCAGCATGTCTGTCACCGGGAGAGGTGGCTTAGACACACTGTCTGGGTTTCAGCAAATGTGTTTCTTACACCTCCTAAAACAGAGTTTACCTCTGGAGTTCTACATAGTGCATGCTGGAAGAAAAAAACCTCTTGGTCACGGAGAAATCTCTTCTCCAAAGTCCTGCTTCTCTGAGGACAACCCTTTTGTTTCAGCAGAGGAAAGACTTAAAACACCCACCACAAACCGTAAAACACTGTCTGTTGACTGTCACTGTGGACTGTCTGCACTGTTTTATCTCAAAGCATGGAAGATAACAGATAAATCTCTGTTGCATCTCGTCATCGAAACCATCTCGTATGTCCATTCTCAGGTTGACCCCAACTACTTCACTTAAATAAATTTGGATATACTTGGTCTAGCAAATGCACACAAGCCAAGAAGCTTAATGCTTCTGTGGCAGAACAGCAGCCACAGACCACATTTCTCATGGTACACTGGGATTTTTCACTGGTCTGACCCATCAGTCGATGGGATGTTCTCTAATCCAGTCACCAAACTAAACTGACTAGCAGTGTAGGCAAAACCAAATTGTTTAATTTAATTACTTAATTTGCACGAGGTGCTTCAGGATTGATGAATTCATATTTGCAATGGGCACTGACAGTGGAAAACTCTAAGGAAGCAACAGCTAATAACCTACAAATGATCTGATCATCTCTAAGCGAAGTCAATAGTCACCACTTACTGACTCAGGATCAGATACATCCCTCCAAACATGGGTTTGCCTGATGCTACAACAGTTTCAGAGTCGTCACACGACACACACACACATTAATCCCTGCTAAACACGAGTTCCAGAATGCAGCTACCAAAGACTAGTTGCAATGGAGAGAAACACGGCATCATTCCTCAGCCTAACCCTGCTGCTGTGCAATGTTTGCTGGGCAATGGCAGCAGACTGCAGACACCATTTCGGGGCTGCATCCACACACCCAGACGCTTCTGCAGAAAAGCTACTCAAAACCTGCTCACACGGGGTAGGAGCCAGATTGCACCCAAAAAAAATAAACTGCAACTGCCACCTTCCTCATCTACAAAATTAATGCCTGGTGCTCCACTTCACCCACATACTGTTGAAAGATTCTTCACTGTTATTATGTCTGAAGAGTTTTTTTCCAAATGTCACATTGGCATGGAACAGCCACAATATTCATAACATGCAGGTGAACTTGCATAAAGCAGAGGAGAAAATTAACATTCTTCCTTATCAGAGGAAATTGAATCTGATTTTTCATTCCATCAAAACATCTCTTCACAGACTGGGTAAGTCCCATAAATGACTTTAACCCATGTATCCACCTTGACTCCATTCTATGTGTCATTGTAACAGAGCATGTAATCAAAGTAAATGAGCATAATTACCAACGAGTGCAAATATGGGGTTTCTGCATTCTTTTCTCAGACATTTTGTATGTGACCATTTTACCATGTTTACATTTAAAAATAAGAATAAGCTATATTAGATTGGAAGATAAAAGGGTCGACATTAAAAATTCATGCAGAAAGCATCCTGCAGCCATGACTACCATTGTAACTATCCATTCGAATCCAGCCTTTTCTCCCCAAATGTAAATGTAACCAAATCACAAAGCGCGGCCCAATAACAACCATGGCAAGGGACAGCGGGGTCCCAAGCTATCCGACTTCACGGCAACACTCTCACTTCTCTCTGCCAGGTAGGAACAAGAAATGACTGCACATGATTTCATTTATGTAATGGTGGTTCAGGCGAATTCCTCGGGTTTTTACACTTGTGTTTCCAGTCTTAGTTACACTAAGGGGTCTGAAAGACTTCTCTGAGGCAACCTCAGAGCTATACTCACCTGGTACAACCCCCTTAGACATCGCACTCCTGTCTGCCCAGTTGCACCAGGCAGGGGTGACTGCCGCCACTCGCGGAGATGCCCCTCCCCACAGATGCAGGAAGACTGCGGGGAATTACATGCGACTTTCTTTATCTTCCACATCTGACTGAAGCAGGAGACATGACCTGCCATCTTACGAGTCAGGTCATGTCACATCACAAGAGCTTAATGGCACGGCCAGCGGCACAAGTCATGTCAGCAGTTAAATGACAGTAACAGAGTCACCTGTCAGGTCGTGGCTCCAGGAATCGAGTAACATATGCATACTGATGGTGCATAACCGTAAGCACACAGATACATCTTCATAAAGATAATATAAATCAAGCCCTGTCCAGGACGGGCACATGTCTCAGCTGTAAGATGTGAAAGTTAATTCATTTAAATTACATTTTGAACCAGACAGAACCGTCATCTGTCCCGAGGCACATTAATACATCAGGTATCCCGATCCATCTTTCAAAAGGTCCTGAGTTAGATCTTTTTTTCTCTGCATTACTACCTCCCAATTGAAAACAAGCCCTGAAATTATATTTAAACTACACTTCTCCTTCCATCTGTAAGTGCAAATTAAGTTACA
>NW_010425589.1:0-216 GCF_000710305.1 Buceros rhinoceros silvestris
AACACACAGAGAAAGAGCCACAGCTCAAATTCCCAGAGATCAGGGGCTGAACGGGCAGCTGGGTCCTTTCCGAGGGGAACCACTGCTGCCGAGAGCTGTGTGGCCACCTGATGCTTGGTGGTCACAGCCCAGACTCCCCACGGGGGAGTTAAAAGCTGGCATCTCCCCCGGGATGGTGAGCAGCGGAGGCAGCCCAAACAAGCACTCAACCCCACG
>NW_010425589.1:276-976 GCF_000710305.1 Buceros rhinoceros silvestris
GTGTTCACAGCCCAGACTCCCCACGGGGGAGTTAAAAGCTGGCATCTCCCCCGGGATGGTGAGCAGCGGAGGCAGCCGAAAGCAGCCCCCACCCCAGGGGTGACCTCAGGGAGACACAAGCGCATCTTGGGCCGCTGGACGAGGTGATGCTCAGGCACGCAGCGTGGGCTGGCTGTCACGGGGCTCTGCCAGGGCACTGCTAATCCCCACACCTGCACCCCCCCAGCTCAGCCTTGCCCTGTTCACCCCGGTGTGGTGATAAAAGCCGCTTAACCCCGTGCTCAGGGAGGAGGCAGGGCCCGCCGAGATGCTCTGCCCGCTCTGGGCAGGACCACCAGCACGGGCGGGTGCCGGGCTGGCGTGGCCGCTGCTGCCCAGCTCTGCCTGTCTGCTCCGTTTTCCTGCTCCCTGCTGTCCCGGTACGAAGCATTTGCTCAGGTGACAGATGATGTGCTTGTCCCGAGGGATACGAGCCGGAGTATAGGACGTCAAAACCAGCTGCATTTACAATACGTTACTGTCAAGTGGCAAATAAAAAGGGAGTTGTGGTTATTTAATTTGGTGCCAGTGCAGGAGAGCGTGAGTGGGGGGGGCTGCAGCTGCTCGGCGGGCAGCGGCGGGGCTGGGCTCCGACCCCCAGGAGCAGGGCATGGGGCAGAGGTGCCACTTTTCCTCCCCATCCCCACTGGGGCTCGAAACT
>NW_010425589.1:1144-1428 GCF_000710305.1 Buceros rhinoceros silvestris
AAGTGCGGGCAGGTCGCATGGGGCACATGGCAGCTCATTCATCCCTGCCAGGGAAATCTGTACTTGAAAAAATGTGTTGGGAAAAAAAAAGGCTTTTTGAAGACAAACATCGTGGCTCCTCAGGGAAAGCTCTGAGTTTGCAGAATACCAATTAAAAATATAAAAGTGCTTTTAGAAAAAAATCCATAAAGCCAGGTTGTGAGATCAGGAGAGGGGGCTGGGGAGGGGGCTGGCACATCGTGTCCTTTGGCAATAACAAGTGGAGGGGAGGGAGGAGGAGAGCT
>NW_010425590.1:0-702 GCF_000710305.1 Buceros rhinoceros silvestris
GGCTCGTTCCCATCGGGGCTGGGCGCTGTGGCCCCCAGCATCGCTGCCGGGCTGGTCGGGGGGGTGGGGTGCGCGCGCTCACCGGCTGCACCGCGACTCTGCTGTGACACTGCTGGCGATGGGGACGGGGCTGCTGGAAGGACCTTGGCAAGGCATGAGATTGGTGGCTGAAGCACCCTAAAGCTTGGGGTATTGGTGCTGTGGCCAAGTCGCAGCCTCCCTCCTTGCCTCAGTTTCCCCATCTGCAGGCAGGGCTGGCAACCCCTACACTGCTAGGGCAGCTGTGGGACCATGCACCCCTCAGCTAAATGCCCCCGAACAAGCGATACCTGCAGTTCTGGCAGCGTCGAGCAGGGGTGGTGCTGGAGGACACCGTGGATTCAGTATTCGAGCAGGGGTGGTGCTGGAGGACACCTTGGCTTTGGTGCTCTGACCAGCAGCCAAGGGAAACATTGTTCATCAGTGATTGAATTTAAATTGAATCCAATTTAAAAAAAAAAAAAAAGTTATTCCTGTGATGGATAATCCCTCAGAAGCCGTGTAGGATAGTATACAGGAGGCTAATTAGCCCTTTCCTAATTAGGAACCGAAACAGAAGCCTGCGTGTCTAAATTGCATCAGCTCCGACAGCCGTCCCGTGGGGTGTGGTTGAGCCGTCGGTCCCCAAGTCCCCCTCCTGCGACTGCACCGGTGGGAACAGTG
>NW_010425590.1:770-2486 GCF_000710305.1 Buceros rhinoceros silvestris
CTCTCACCGCCGCCGGGGCCGGTGTGCCCTGGAGCTTTACAGGGCTAGTGACGAACAGGGGACAGCGGGCCGGGGGTTACAGCTCTGCCTGGGGACAGAGGGGACGGAGGACCCTATTGATTTAATCCATTGAAAGGTCGTTGGGTGGGTTTGCACTTGGAGGCCTCCTGCTGCCTTCCCTGGGGCTCAGAGGTGGATTCTGCTCCGAAGCTGTTCTCCTGAGAGTAGCAATGAGAATTTCTGCCGGGATGCAGCCCTGCCTTCTGCCGGCTCACCATTCCGGGTGGTCACCTTGATCCGAGCTGCGGCACGCTCTGGAGGAAGGTGGCCAAGTGCTGCGTGACTGGTTTGTCTGTCCGAGGGGTGTCCAAAATGTTCCTGCCTCTGCTGGTGAAGGATCACCCTGGGTCCTCTCGATCACCCGGACACCGTCTGAAATCCTTCCAGGTACGTACCCACACCAACCAACCCGGCCTCTTCACTCTCCACACGCTCCTGCAGTGACCAGCTCCCCTGGCGATGCCCTGCTGGCTCTTAAAGGTTAGTCTAAAGACCTCTGAGACCAGCGATTTTGTTGAAATCCTTCTTGGAACGGTTCTTGCCGCTCTGAAGGCAATTAGGGTAAGTTAATAAATAGTCCGAACAGAAGCCAAGCTGTTCAGCCTCTCGCATCAGGGTTCCGGCGCTGATGAGGGCTGACAGCGGTAGCCCTGGTCAGTAATTCATGCTGATGCTGGAGGAACAGAAGGTGGGAAAACTCTCAGTTCAAGGCCAACACTTATGATTTAATGATGGAAAACTTTAGGTCTACTTGAAAAGCAAAAGCTCTTACATAAAGAGATGAAAATGAACCAGGACAAAAGGAGATGGCTTCAAAATCCAGCAGTAAAAAAAAGATGTCAGGCGGCCAGACTCGCTGGTGTTTTGACTGGTGGCAGACAGGGGCTCGTGGAGAGGAAAGGGAGGAGGAGAGATGAGCCCTGATGCCTCTGCCCTGGACAGAGGCTGTGAGAAGGCAGAGGAGCGCGGTGACCTCCTGGTGGTGAACTGGTGCTGAAGCAGGAGTATGGGATGAATTCGGATGGGTTCTTTTTCTTTTGGAAATAATTAAAGCAAGAGGCAGATTTTTTTTAGCTAGGTCAGGCTCAGTCACAAGAGCAGGGAGGACAGGGCATGAGACCGAGGTTGTCCTTGCTGCACGAGCCGGGACACCGTGCGCTGGGCTTTGGCACCGTCCCGGCAGGCTGTGGGTGACAGCGAGGGCAGAGGGATGGAGCTGCGGTGCCCAGCGATGAGCAGGGCAGCATTAAAACCAAAAGGGTACAAAACACGCCGAAACACCCGATCTGTGTGGTGGTGGCGCCCAGCCCTGGGTCCTTTCTAGGCAGCTTGTGGTTCCTACGCACCAGCCCCGGCAGAGCCCCTCAACCGGGCAGCGGAACAGGTCAGACGCGCCTTTGGGCAGCAAAGCCGGTAAATGCTGCTGGGCTCCTTACAGCAGGAAGCGCTTTGTACTCTCCTGACACTCGCGATCCGAAGAGTCATTCATCAGTTCTTGTGATTTGCTGTGAAATTATATGTGCTCGCTGATAATGGTGCCGAGGGCTAAAGAGCTGCTCTTGGCAGGAGATGAGACGCTCCAGGCTGGAAGGGAAATACAGCGGATTTTGATGGGGTGCCTGGCTCTCATCAGCGCTGGGCAGCTGGCGGGTGCCG
>NW_010425590.1:2570-3058 GCF_000710305.1 Buceros rhinoceros silvestris
AGGCTGGAAGGGAAATACAGGTGATTTTGTTGTGGTGCCTGGCTCTCATCAGCGCTGGGACGCTGCCGGGTGCCGGGCAGCGTGTCTTGGCTGGCTGATCTTCCTGTGGCTCCCGTGCCCATCTGGGGAGAGTCGGCTTCGTAGGAAACTTGAGAGCGAGCAGCACCGTGTGCGTGTGTGTGGCTAACAGGTGAATTCATTGTCAGGTTTGTTTATCCCCTCTTTCTTGGCCACCTGTAGTTACCAAAATGAGTATTTGTAGCAGAGCAGCGATAAATCCCTCGCCGCCGACGCACGGTTGGAGCAGTAGTGTCCGAGCGAGCCAAGATTGGTATCGGCTTTGGTGAAGCGCAAGTGCTGTCAGAGGGGCTGGTGGGCTGGTGCCCAACCAAACCAGCCCCTAAAAACAGCTCTGCGGAAACGCTCCTGACAGAAAATCCCTGGACAGGCAGCTCTGCAGCCTGGAGCCAGGGCTGGCCCCGCCGGTT
>NW_010425590.1:3177-5287 GCF_000710305.1 Buceros rhinoceros silvestris
TAGGAGGAGGAATCACCTGTCGGGATGCAGGGGGGGCTGGGGCAGGGAAAGCCACCGATACCGTGGAGAGAGCGTCGGTCACGCGTTGTTTGGAGTCTGTAGTTTTGAAGCAGCCAGCGTGTTTCCCGGCTTTAACCCGAACGACTCTGTAAGCGCAGGGAACCCGGCGAAGCGCAGGCGTTAGCGATGGTGGTAGGCTGCGTCTGGAGAGCTCTCCGCTCTGAAGTCAGAGGCCGTTGTAAACTCCGCAGGGTACTTTCGCTTAGAAAAAGCAGCAGTTGTCAGTGAAGACTGATCCTGGTCCAGAAGTGTTTGCTGCCACCCTGACTTCTTTTCACATTTATTAGTCATTTGCAATCTCTTTGATGACTAGATGCACGTTCAGCTGAGAGAAAACTCGGTTGCAGTATTTGCCGAAGCGATGCCAGGGGACAGGAAATACCCATCGCACTAGCTGCGAGGACTGGCCCCGCTAATAATGGTGTATTTTGAATCGTCGTTATTAATTGCTGTCGTTAGTAATACTGTAGCAGTCCCCAGTGCTCCGGAGCACAGGCTGAGGAAACCAGCGGAGGAAGCAGAAGCCCTGAGGGGGTTGGTCTGAGGACGTGGAGCCCCCGTGGAGCCACCCAAGAGCAATTGCTCCGCACGTTGCAGGTCAGTGTTTGCAGAAGGCTGCCTGCAAGAGGGGGCCACCTCTGGGCTGCTGAGGGCTCCTCTCCCGCCCCCGGTGGCACAGGGGGAAGAGAAGGCTTCACGCAGAGCAGCAGCATCCAGAAGGTTGCTCCCGAAGACGCTACATCCTCGTTCAACACCTCTCAAACTCTGCTCAGAGCAGCTGCCAGCGGGTGCAGCGTGACGGGCCCTGAATCGGCTCCGGTGAGACGTGGGCTCTGGAGGGGTTTGGACTGCACTGACTTGGGGGTTTGGGCAAAAGGCCAGGCTTTAGCTGGCAATCCCAGTCCAGCTCTGCCCAGGATCCAGGAGTATTTGCTGCTGTTTCATCCTAAGCCCTTTCCAGAGAGAGAAGCAGCTGCCAGAGGTCAAAGTGTTCGGTGTGTGCCTGGAGATGGGTGCCAGGTCTGGATCTGCGTTCCAGTTGGACCAAAGCAGAGCTTTTCCCCATGGGGATGTTAACCCTGAGCCTTGGCTTAGAGCCATCTCCAGCTTTCCTGGTTTTGGAACAGAAAAAAGAGCACCATTCTGTTCAGGGAAGAACAAATCCTTATACCCCAACTCTAAACCCCAGTGAGACGTCACAACAGTTTGCTGGCTCCTTACCAGTGAAACCCATCTGACTGCACCCCGCTGCACCCAGTTTTAGCTACCAGTCCCCATGGGCTACCAGAGCATCCTGCTCCCCCTCCGACCAGCAGCAACCTCTGGGCATGTTCAGAGAAGGGCAATGAAGCTGGTCCGGATGAAGGGCAGTGAAGGGTCTGGAAGAGCCAGTCTGATGAGGAGCGGCTGAGGGAGCAGGGGTCGTTTAGCCTGGAGAAAGGAGGCTCAGGGGAGACCTTATCAGTCTCTACAACTACCTGAAAGGAGGTTGTAGAGAGGTGCGGGTCGGTCTCTTCTCCCATATAGCAAGTGACAGGACGAGAGGGAATGGCCTTAAGTTGTGCCAGGGGAGATCTAGGTTAGATGTCAGGAAGAACTTCTTTAGAGTGAGGGTTGTGAAGCACTGGAACAGGCTGCCAGGGAGGTGCTGAGTCCCCATCCCTGGAGGTGTTTAAGAGATGTGTCGATGTGGTGCTGAGGGACGTGGTTTAGGGACCCTGGCAGTGCAGGGGGAACGGTTGGGCTCAATGAGCTTAAAGGTCTCTTCCAACCAGATGATTCTGTGATTCTGTGAGCTGGAGCTGGTGAAGGAGAAACCAAATAGCAGAGGTTGCTCTTGGGTCCCTTTGTGGGGAAGGGCAGCCTTTTTATTAGGTCCAGATGTTGCTTTCTGCCCCGGGCCGTGCTGGGAAGTAAAGCAAAGTGTGTTAATGTTGGCTGGAAGAGCCTCTTTGGAAACAGGCTTGAAGGAAGCAGGGTTCCTTTCTGCTGTGCCCCTGTTTCCTGGGGGCCCAGGGGAGAGGGGGCACAGGCGAGGGCTTGTCCTGCT
>NW_010425590.1:5422-5823 GCF_000710305.1 Buceros rhinoceros silvestris
GGGCCTTGCCCGGGTGCGGAGCAGCCCCTTTCCCTCCACTCTCCAAAAACCTCCCAACACTGAGCCTGGTTTTAGCCAGCCACCCACTTCTCCAGGTCTCTTGGGTAACTGCTGTCCCCGGTTCATGGCTGCTGTCCCCAAGCTGATGGTACCCATGGGGAGAGTCAGCCCCATGGCTGAGCTGACAGGTCCCTTCTGGACCGATTTCCTGCTGGGGGGGTTGTATCGAGATGTGGAGATGGGGGACTCTGTGTGAGGGGCAAGGCTGCTCTCCAGATGTTCTTTTTCACCGTTAGACAGTGTTTAAAAATATGTCTGATTTTTTTTCTCCCCCTTTCTGAGTGCAGATAGAGGAGAGACCTTTGGAGGGGTGAGCTGCAGGGGAGGGGCTGGGTGGGGGA
>NW_010425590.1:5954-26703 GCF_000710305.1 Buceros rhinoceros silvestris
GGCGGCAGGACCTTCCCCCAGATCAGCCGCTCCTCTGCAA
Source organism: Buceros rhinoceros silvestris (assembly GCF_000710305.1). NCBI lineage: Eukaryota > Metazoa > Chordata > Aves > Bucerotiformes > Bucerotidae > Buceros > Buceros rhinoceros. The sequence goes on from NW_010425590.1 coordinate 5,995, forward strand.
ATGAATCTTTTCCAGAAAGTGCTGAGCTGGGTGTTTTCAGCCTGCTCTCTGGGCTGCGGCACGGCGTAGCGAGCCGGCTGATGGAGCTGGGCTCCAGCGGGTCCCCGTGATCTGGTGCCAAGCTTGGAGGCCTTCGAACCACGTGGCTCATTAACTGCACGTCAGCTATGGCTGGGGCTCGCGCAGAGGGCTGGCGCTGCCAAAACCTTTACAAGTCCAGGCGGATGCAGAAAGGGCCCGAGCTGCAAAGTTCAAGGGCAGAGCTGGAGGCACAGCAGTGCCGTGCTTAGCCAAGTACCCCGAGCCCCAAGTGCTGCTCCCCATTCCCTGCTCCTCCCCACCTCCTCTTCGCGCTGGTAACAGGCTTAGAGCTGTAAGGATGCTCAGCTCCTCTCTCTGGTGAAATCTACGGTCTAGGGTAAAGCCCATGCTCAGCCAGCCAAAGATGCTCTAAGAAGCCTGAGATGTTGCCATCCCATAACACCTCACTAGAAGCCAGACCAGCTCCGCACCGCCAAGGCGATCGTACTCGGCCACAACAGGTCGGTAGGTCCGTAACATGATGTACCTCAGCACGTTGCCAGCCACAGGCGCTGGCGATGCCTGCGCTTGAACCCGTCCCCGGCGTCAGGCAGCCGAGCCGCGCTCTTCAGCGACTAAAATGAATGTTGTGGAAGTGCAGGCGCTAAAAAAAAAAATCCCATCGGAAGTACAGCAAAACCCCATCTGCGAGTGGAAGCGGTCAAGCAGGAATACAAAGGCTTTTATTTCCTGAGGCATTTGTCAGCAAGACAAATGTGGGTTTTTTTAAATTTGCTGCGTTTTCCTTGCTGGCCTCCCACGCGAACGCCAAAAGACTTTCACTAGCGTAGAGCAGGGTGTTGGCTTGTGTCCTCCGTAATCCAGCGCTCGAGGGCTCAGGCTGGGAGTCGGATGGATGCTGTTTGTTATCAGCAAGTGGGGCATATTGAAAGGAAATGGGCAGATTTCAACACTACGTCCGTAACTAGTTTATAGCTGGTGCGTTCCTCTCTCGCCCTTGTTATTTATGTTGAAAATGATAAACGAGGGATTGGTGGTTCTGGCTGGTTTATGAATAACCAGGTTATTTCCCTGCAAAGCCCCGGGGTTAGGTAATGTTTCCGCAGTCCTCCATCAAAGCGAGTGTGGTTTGCACTCTCGCGTGTGTGTTGCTCGCTCCTCCGCTGCCGTGCGCTCGGTGGGGTTCTGCACCCTCCCGCTGCAAGCTGTGTACCCCCCCAGCACACCCCAGTGCCCACGTGGGTTTCCCAGTCCGTGCAGCTCCTCGGCATCATCGCCCGCACGGGGTGTTTGGAGCAGTTTGCTCTCCGGGGCAGGAGGTGGGCGTCTCGCTGGCACCTGATGGGGGGCTGCATGGCCAGCGTGCAAGCCGGCTGCTCTCGGGAGGTGCACGGAGGGCCCCGAACACAGCATTTGTGTTTCAAGGAGCTGCAGATAGCCGCTGGTCTCAGGATTTGCCTGTGAGACGGGAGGAGTCTTGGGGAGATGATCTGAATGTTTATGTATGCAGAAATGTCTGATCGCCGGGCTCAGAACTGGCTCAGGAAGGGAATCTGGAGGTGGTTAACTGGTGAGGAGGATATTTTTATGCTAGAAATGTGCTGTCTGCCTGTTTGCAAGGTAGGAAGGATACGATGAGAATCAAAGGCTTGGCAGGATGAGCACTATCACCCTCATAAATGTGAACTCTGTCTTGGACTCCAAGGTGTGGAACTCTTTAGATCCAGTATTGTTATTAGAAGCAGAAAAAATAGAACTCATAAAACTCCCTTCTTATGCCCCAGAAAAGCAATTCCAAGACCCTCTGTCCTGCTCGTGAACAAGCTGTTTGTGCATTGGTTCCCTGCTGTGGCCAGGCTCATTGCCAGGGAAGGGGGGCTCGGAGCATCGGCAGAGGCTGTGCAGCCCTGGGACAGGTCCTTGCTCCTCTCCCGAGCAACCAGACCAGGGGGTTTAGAAACAGGCAGGAGAGCTGGCGAAGGGAAATGTGGCGGCAAGCCCACCTGGACAAGGTACCTTCCTTCTGGGCCACGGGGTAACTGCAGAGGCTGCCTCTGTGGTGGCAATCACTCCTCCAAGCAATGGGCTGAAAATCAGGACTAGATCCTCTTCTTACCACGGCTGGGCAGACACTGCAGACAGCAGTCGCGAGTGCCCGCCAGGGAAGCCACCACCCACCACCCGACCAAGCATCCAGAAGCCCATGCAGCCACCCTGGAGTCCCAGCTGCTGAAGCTAAGGTGGCCCCTGAGGCATTGAACCTGCATCGTGGGACAAAAGGAGGTCACAGAGCTGCACCTAGAGCATCTCAGTGGGTTCAGTCATCCTGGGGTGGCTGCTCTGGAAGGTGGTTGCGAAGCTGTGGGGTCGGCTGCTCTGGGGACAGAGGGACCTCGAGGCTTATGTGCTGTGACAGACTCCCATCCCAGGTCTGCTCCCCACGGAGGTGGCCCAAGTGACAGTTCAGTGTCCCGTGCCAGAGGAGACACAGTCCATGCAGGTGGCCGTGATAAGCGGCGCTCAGGCCTGCTGCTGGGGTTTTTCCCTCACATGGGCACAGATTTGTGACATTTTTGAGGACAGTACAACTTCCCTGCTGCTTGGCATTGCCTAGATCTGCTGAAGGCACTTCTGCAGGTCCAGGCTGTGGCATTACCGTCTGCTGAGCCTAAGGAGCAGAGCCAAGCCCAAGGTCTTGCATGTGGGAGTTTGAAGCTGAGGGCTTGGGTTTTACTGCTGCAGTATCAGGTGAAGTTCTTTCTTTTGGCAAATCCCTCCCTTGTTTGTTGACTGTTCATAGCTGTGGCGTGAAATTAGATGATGGCATCTGTCGTTTCCTTACAGCTCTGCTTTGCTGAGCGGAATGGGGATGCCAGCATGTGGGGGTTTATTGTTACTTAATTTGTAGCTGCCCATTATCAGCTTTTAGGTGAGGCTTTTGGCATTTTATGCTCAGCATTCTTGCTGTCTGTAAAACCAGCCTCAACCTTTCCTTCTGTTCATAAAGGCGTCTAGTCTGAATTCAAAGTCCATCCGTTATAACATCAGCACCTTGTAATCCCTCAGAGATATGTGCAGTTACTCTCTGAAATATCCCAGGAGCAAAATTAATACCAAGCATCATCTGCTTCAATTTACAACATCCAAATAGCCCAGTAAAAGCCGCTAGCTTAGGGGTTAGCTCATCTGAGCACACTTGCCAAAACACATATCCTGCATCTAACGCTGCTTTTGCTGCTGAGGCTTTAGCTGCCACCTCAGGAATCCTCACTGGACCGCATCCGCGGTTTAAGGTTTTATTTAAGGAACAGGAGCGCCCGCACATGTCCTTCATCTGGCGTTTGGGTTTCAACCCTTGAACTCGCCCAGGCTGTACATCCCCTGCCCTCTCCGCCTGAGTGTGTTTCCTCAGATGCTTGAGCACAAGCCTGTCTCCCATCCTTCGTCCCAGGAGCAGTTCCGCCGTGATCTGTGTCAAAAAGCTTGGGATGAGGACATGGGCACTTCTCATGCACCTGAAGAACGCCCCTTGCAGAACACGGCTTTCTTTCTCCTTCCCAGTCCTCAAACAGCCATTTTAGTCCAAGCCTCTTGACTTCATCCCTATAAATCCAACAATTTTTCCATAAAGACGTGTCAGATTATCCCTGTAGACATCTTAGGTCTTGGAAGACAGCTGAGTGCGCTACCGACATCTGGCTGGCGAGCCTGAGGCATTCCCAGCAATGGCTTTCAATTGCACTTCATGGCTAGGCAGGGCTTAGCCCTGATGCCTCCCACCTGCCTTCATGACTTGGGAAGCCAGGAGGTGGCAGAGGTCCCGACACTGTGCTAGAAAAGGCCAGGAGAGGAATTATCTTCATTGAACACCAGGACTTCACAGCTGGGTAGGACAAGACAGAGCAGGGGGAGGGAAATTTAGAGTGGGGAACCAGTGAAACTGCCGACCAGTAGATCTGGAGAGGCAGAACCGCCTCTGCAGGGAGTTTTGTGCCCTCTATTTCAACATTCCCTGGGCATACGTGACAGAGCAGGTATTACACATGACAGCACTAACCGAGACCAGAGCCTCCTGACCATGGGCAGCTGGGCTGAAACCCACGGGTGAGGCGGGGAGACACCACAGACATTCCCTCTGGATGGGAAAGGGGCATTGGGCACCAAGTAAATGGATAAGGAAGAGGAAGGAGACTCCAGATACATCAGCATGACGGTTTGAGCGTTTTATTATGATATATAAATTCTGTCTTCTTAAATTACTCTCTATGAGTTGAACAGAAAGGGATTATTGTGGAGGGGGGAATATACAAAAATAAAAGGATATTGTGAACTACTGCATCACCACATATACAACAGTAAAGTTCTTTACAAGCACTTAGAGAATCAGACTTACAAAAATAAAAATATAACACATCCTTATGCATTTCCACCAGTTTTATATTCTCCCTTCCCTAACCTTCGAACACCTTCCAACCCCCACCTGCAGGTCACGATTCACCTGGTAGGATTCTTTGCTCATTTGGATGGTAAGCACAGTATCTGAAAAAGAATTAGCGCCTCCCAAGATGTCTGAAATACACTGGAGATACAGGAGAGCTTTAGGGCAGGTGTTCAGAACTGCTCAGATGGTGAGTGATCCTTCGGGAGTCGGGTTTATCTGGCAGTAGAAGTGTGAATATCCCACAGCAAGAGCCACCGTTCCCTACAGATGTTCCCCCGTCTCCACAGCCCTGTGCACGTGCGCTCGGTACGCAGTGGAGCGAGCCTGCGAGCTCGCAGACTCCAGTGGGACCGAACGACTGTGGCAGAGGGCGGATCTGATTTGGTTTCAGCTCTAAAGGCGGCAGGAAAAAAGGCAAGTTAAAACTACAATGGCTAAATATCCCAACCCACAGCGTTCACACCCAGAACCATTCGCCTCTAGACCAGATTCACGCAGCCTTTACTCTTCGGTTTACAAAGTCTTTTGCTCATTAGCCTTCTAGTGACCTTCCCCATTTTTTTTTTTTTTTTAAGACACACTCAACATAAATAGTAAATAGCATTCGCTTCTCTGACCAGCAGCTCACTCAAGCACTGCTATCAACACCCAAACCTCATTTCAGCATTCCCAGCAAGTATGCACCCCGGGTGCGGATCTGTCCGTGTTTCACATTGAGAAGAGTAGAGATGGCTTAGGGAAAAAGAAAAAAAAAAGAAGAAACAAAATAAAGACAAAAGAAGCAGTAAACTGTTTTGGTCAAAGTCGTTCTCTGCAGTTTGTGCAAAGTATTCTGCAGGTTCTGGAAGTTCAGTATGAGCCGGGGTTCCCTCCTTTTGGCCCCAAAAGCAGTGACAGCAGTGCAGGCAGAGCAGACACAGGCACGCTCTGCGCACTCGGGGCAAAGCGCTCAGGAACGAAGGGGATGAAGGGCAATCGATCCCCACACCCTTGAGACAGTGACTCTGCATACTGAAAAAAAAACACCTTCTCCCCAAAAAACCTGATGCCTTCTGGGAAACCTTCTGATCTCAAAAATAACTATTGACGGAAAATAATTCCTAAAGGCAGAGTCTGGCTCCACGCGTCAGGCTTAGAGGAGTGCGGGCAAGAGGCACACGAGGGTCCTGGGGAGAAGCTGTGTAGGCACAGTCCCAGCTGCTCAAGAAAACTCACAGTTCTAAACAGCATTTCCATGACCTGAATTTATCATTTGTATCTTTCAGAAAATACACACGAACAAAGACCTGCTGGTTGAGATGAATAATGCTCCATTGAGAAGAAAATCACCTCTCCAGTGGGACCGATTGTTCCTTGTAGCTGTACAGGTAAGACACGTCTTGGCTGCGCTGAGCGACTCTTAACTGGCAACACAGGCGCACGCACAAAACTGAGTTCCTGGTGTTTAAGCAAAACAAAGACAGACGTGACTTTTCCCAGCCACGAGCAGGACAAACTTTGGCTCTTCTACCACTGCCTAACCCGGCCACAGCGATAGGAGCGATAGGGGCAGAGGGCGGGCAGGCACGGTGTCTGCGGCCAGGCAAGGGCGAAGATCTGGCCCTCCGTGGTTTTTGTGTCCTCGGGAGAAACAAAGTCCATTTCCAATGCCAGCTTTCTCTGAGAAGAAAAGCAGCTTGCGATGAGCCCATGGGAGACACCACGTAAGAAGGTATTTTTCAAATATTTCTACAGCTCTCAGGCACTTGGCAAAGTCACAGTCTGGATGCGGTCCAGGGTGGTAGCCCACCACAGCCCGTCCGTGGCTACACAGCTCAAAGCGTGTTCAGCAGCCTGGAAACCCAGGCTGCTCTCTGACTTTTTTCCTGACATGGCAAAACCAGAAAAGCTGCTTAAGCTTAAAGGAGCAGGAGCACGTTAGGTCATTTCTAGTCTGTTTGCAGAGAAAACAAAGCACAAAGCTTCAAAGAAGCTTGGCCTGGATGTGTGGGGTCCCTACAGTGCCAAGCATGTGGCCCTCCACTGCACCCTCCCGGGGGTCCCATCCACCTGCGAGACTTTGCCTTAGCAGCCCCTGTCCCGGCGTGGTGAAAGACCAGGCTGTGGTTCAGACCCCTCCACTGGACTTGTATTTCCACACCTGTTTTTTGGCTTTCTTTGAATTCTTTTTGTCTGTTGCAGCCAACGTTTAGGGAACAGAAGTACCAGCAGACAGAGCGGGCAGGAGCCTGCGGCTTGCCATAATAAAAGAGATTCTGCGGGGAAAAGCCAGTCCTGCTTAAAGACCAGCGCGATCAAAATGCGCAGCATTGTGCTTGGAGCAGGGGAACAATCCAACTGCTACCAGGAGGAAGGGCCGATAGATGGGAGGACGGGGAGTCTCCGGCATCCCTGCAGCCTGGAGGTCAGCCGGTGTCCGTGCTTGCTCCATGGAGGTGCCTGCAATGTAACGTCGTCACACAGGGATCCCCTGGGCCTGAGCATTGGCCCTGCTTTTGAACCTACTGCTCAGCTTGGAAACCCACCCCCTTTGCGCAGACTCTTAGAGGTGCATGGAAAGAGACCCCCCAGCCTTCAGGATACCCCCGGGAAGACAGATGAGTTTCCCCACTGGTCACCCAAGGCTTGCTCACCAGCACTTGGCAAACCAGGGCACACCTCAAGATGAGCTGGAGAGTGAGTGCATCACCACGCTGCGCTGCGCTGGGACCACGCTCAGCTGCCCGGCTGCCTAAGCTGGCTCCAGCCCTCGCGGCTGCTGGAGCTCGGGGCAGAAGGGTTGCTTCAGCTTAACAGTCCCTTTGGAGACAGATGTTGCTTCTCCGGGCTTTGATGCAGCCAGTCAGCGACAGCAAAATCTGACCAATAACAAATACAATCCTTCTTTCTGTATTGCTGAAAAGACCTCGGCAGGAGGCGGGAGCTTGGCAATCCTCTGAGAGACTCTCCCTAGCAAGCCCGAACCCCCGAGCAGAGAGGCAGGGTTCATCCGTGCCACAGCACACATCTGTCAGCGCTAACGACGCTTCAGCTGTCAGGATTTAAGTCTGTATATAAAGACCTTATATTTAACTCGGGTGGAAAAGTTGTGCTTCGTTTTAAACAAGAGAACTCTGTTTCATAAAGGTCACAGTTCTGGTCACATTTACCAATTGCCTTTCGAAACTGATGGAAAAAGTATCTTTGTAAGTAAGTCACTGTTTAATTTTATTATTTTTTAAAGTTTTTCAGATATATTTTTTTTAAATCTCTGTGGGTTTGTGCGTCAACTGTTCTGGGCAATCAGCTACGTCTTGTTGACATTGCTAATAGGTTTTCTGACTTGGCTGCTCAGTTGTGTTCTGAAATAACTTGACCAGACTTGCAGCAAGTCAGGAACTAAATGGAAAGTTTAGGAGAGGGAAAGCTGGAAATTAATTTCCAGAGCTGTGCAGTTATTTTCTCTTCTGAGCCCCATGCAAAAATTGTTGGTAAGATTTTTTGAGACAATTCCGTGCTATTTTCAAAGGCTGGATGTTTGTGGGGATCCAGGCTCTTCGGCTTTTCAGCGAGCTACCGAAGTGACGAGGTACCGGGCGATGTGATTCACGAGTGGGGAATGGTTTACCTCAGGATGGCTGTAGTGACTCCTGCTCTCTCAGAGCTTCTTGATCCTTGTGCAGAGCCAGCTCGCGTTTGCGAGGTACCTGTTGAATTGCTACAGCCTGGCTCATTTGAGGAAAGCCTGGACAGATCTGGGCTCTTCAACCCTTCGAGCTCCGCATTGACGAAGTCTGGCTGCTCCTCCACAGTCCGCGAGGCTTTCCACGCCACAGGTATGGAAACTACTGAGAGCGTGAGCAATCTTGCTCGTGAGTTAACCCTGCGCTGGCTTCTTTGAAGCTCGACAGCGTCTTCCTGTACTGCACTCCCCGCCGCAATACAGCCATACCCTGAAACTCAGAAGGGTTGCAAGTGCCTAGAGATCCCTGTGAAGTGGGTGTTCGCACAGCATGGCACACTTGGACTGACGGTACTCCTGACAAAGGGCACCGGGCTCCTACAGCATTTGCACGCTTCTAGAAAGCAGCCCTTCAGCTATTCAGTTTCCCCAGGGTCCCCTGCATGCTTTCAGCTGGGCTCACAGAAGAGGTGCCGTGGGTTGGGGTGGGCTTTTCCCCCGTCTCCCGGTTGTGCTGTGCCTTGCTATGGTATATAAACGTCAGCCGCTAGCCAGAGCACCGTGCGCCTGTTTTCCTCCTATTTTTCTTGGTGACAGCCCCCACTCCTCCCTGTAAGCTAGGCCTGAGGTTCCTGCAGTGGCCTAATAGTGCAGCCAGCCACCTCCCAGATAAGCTGTTGGAGCAAACTGGGATGTACTGATACAACTATCCAGCTCCTCTGCATTTAAACTCGAGACCTGGCGTGGTGTATGCTGGGCAGACTGGACGCTCACTCTGCAGCTGGTCTTCCCTTTGCAGAGATTAAATAGCTCTGAAGGTTACAGTGAGTCTCACCTATCTGCTAGACGAGGTGTCCAGAGCTCACAAGGCAGCACTCTGCTATGGGTAATAGGGTCCTTTGTCATCCTGATTTCATCTAAACACAAGTCAAAAATAGATATGCTTGGATAAAAACAAAAATAAAATCCAGATCATGAATGTCAGGAATGTCGCAAAATACAAGCCAGCCTCTCACTGATCAAAACCATCCCATGCCCTGCAAGCCTCCTCCCAGCCAGTTCAGCCTCACCCAGACGACATGTTCTCCAGCCATAAATACTCAGTTGCCATCAGTGAAGGCCCAGCCAGAGACCCAGCAAAGATCACAGCCTCCTTGAGGTCACGAGGTTGCCAGCGGCAGGGCGGATCAGAGGGTCTCGCTGTAGATGACGCACGGGCTGGTTTCCTCGCAGAGTTCCAGCTGCACGCTGGAAGCAAACCAACGCTTGGCACAACCCAAGCTGTAGTTGAGGGTGGTCCGGTAAATGTTCTTGGCGCGCTTAGGAAAAATGATGGTCGTGCTCTGAAACCTCAGTGGCTTCTGGCGGGGCTCAAAGATCAGCTGGGACTTGTAGTTCCGCCAGGTGCAATTGGGAGCAGCAATGACTGTCTCGCTGTAGGTGGTGACGGTGGGGATGGGGCCGTAGAAGATGTCATCCCGATAATGCTTCTCGGAGTCGTACTTCACCTCGGAATTGCACCTACAGAGGACAGCAAGTTGTCAGGAACGCAGCCCAAGGAGCAAAGGAGAGAGGACAGGCAGGACTCTTTAACCCTTTGGAACTGGCCATGTTTATGAGCTCTTACTGCACAGACTCTGGGGCAGCTGCCACCCCTGCGACCCTAAGCAGAGGCCGAAAGGACTTCTTCCTACTGGGGAATCTCGGTGGTCCCCTGCTTGGCTGTGTCTTTTTTCTTTATGAAGACACCCAAGCTACCTAAAATCAGAGCACTGGGAGATGAGGTGTGAGGCTGCTTGTTGGGGTCTAGAGAAAATCGAAATAATGGTCAAATGGCAGGTGAAGCAAAGAGCTGCTGTGGGCTGTGGCTGTCCAATACCCACGGCATTGGTCTCGAAGACAGTGGCCATCTTAACAGCCATTAGATGAAGAAGCCACAAAACGTGGGGTGTCACTGCCCTGCCTGTTTTCTGCAGGCATCCCAAAGGGGTGTGTGGACACCGGGCCATGCGAGGGCTTTCCCTAGAACCCTTGGCCATGGGGAGCAGCAGGACTTTCACTCCCCAAACGCTCCTCTGGCAATCAGAAGCCAAGGAATGTGCAGCTCCACGTAAAAAAAGATTAAAAGCTGGGCGTGTGCTTGTCATTACCTCCACCCAGAGGGGGGTTGACGGATGGTGCGCTGCCTGTAATCTGAGCTGCCCTAATGTATTTTACACAGCCAGGGTGTAAGCAAGTCATTCAGCACACATAAAACACGACTACGATGTAATCACCGTAAAAACACGCCCGCCGGCAGTTCCTCGGCAAGCGGAGGTTTACTGGGGTACATTTCCAGGGAGATGTTTGCATAGGTTGAGGGGGGTGGGAATTGGGTGTACAGTCCTCCCACCATCTCTGCCCCAAGCTGTGTGTAGCTGCTCCATGCTGTTTGCAGAGTACATTCCACAGCAGCAAAAGAGTGCAAGAAGAGCAGAGACCGGCGTTTATCCACAGCCCCAGCACCAGCCCCTGGGAGGTCAGAATACTCCCAGTCACTGGCTTGAGGGACCACCTCCTCGTGAGGAAGAGCTCATTCTCTCTGCAAGGGCTGGTCTGCTGTTGGTTTCTCTGCTGCAAGGGCTAACAAAAACAGGTGCCTATTATAAGGGCGTTGCTGCTTCTAAGGATACAAGTCAGCAGGGAACAAGACGAAGACCATCATCGGGTCACTTAGTGCTGGCCCTCAAGCCTACAGATGGTAACGGCTTTCTCTCACAGCCTTGGATTTGAGCTGGCCTTGGAAGGAAAGCCTTCCTCTCTTACAACCTCCCTCCAGCTCTTGCCTCCTCCCCTCCGCCTCTGCTGCTGTCCGTGTCTTTAACTCAGGCATTACTCTTCCCCCTGTCCCTCCGTTCTCAACAAAATAACCATGACTCACATTTGTAACCACATCTTAATTTTTTACAGAAAGAAAAGCACCAGAAAAAAGACAGAAATCTTCATCTACCCAGCCAATCCCATCCATACCTGATCTCCTGCACAGGCTCGGGGCTGACCTCAATGCTTTCTCCAAAAAACACAGGGTGCATTCGAGGCCTCATCTCCGGCATCGATGGGTTCAGGAGCAGGTAAGGCATCTGCAGGGAAGAAGAGCACAGCGAGTGTTGGCACACAACAGCTGAGGCTGGCGTGGTTCATAATGCGCTGTGGCCGGGAGCTGAGCAGCCAGCACTGGCAGGAGACACCGGTGCCTCCGACCTTGCCGACCTCCATCCCCCCAGAGTCCCGTGGGAGCCACTACAGGTGACAGGCTCTTTGGCGATGAGGACAGGCGAGTGTGGCAGCATCAGGACCAGCTTTGTTTCATGCAAGCTGAGCTCGCCTTGCTTGCTCTCACCGTCACCCTGGTAAGTGTCTCTGGCACTCCATGCTGCAGCATCTGCTCACTGACATTTAGCCCTTCCTTGCCTCTTCCTTCCCTGTTTCTCACAGGACTTGCAGTTATTTGGGAGTTTTCTTTAGCCCGGATGTTCACTGCTAAGAATTAACACGCCTGACAAAGACTCAAAGTGCACCCGCATGGAGATGTGCTCTAAGTCTGATGTAACACCGAGATGGAGCCTAAGCCTAAGACTTAAAGGATGCAGGTCTGCTTAAGTGAGATGTGTGTGTGTGTATACATATATTCTGAAAATAAGACATCCCCTGCAGCACTCCGGCAGGAGAAGTGGCAGACTTGCTCTCGCTGAAGTCTCCATGCCAAAACTGGCTGTCATGCTCCAAGGGACATTCTCGTTAACTATGGACAACTGTGTGTAGGGTGAGACACTGGGCACCTTGTGCTCTCTGCAACATAGGAAACCAGTTTCCAGCCAGGACTTTTTAATTAATGGAGCTGGTCCAATTGATTACACCAAAAGACTAATAACGCCCTGAAATTACTTACTCTGACAAATTGTCAGAGTCCAGCCCAGGCTCCTCTGCCCACCACAAAAATGAGAAACCCCACTTCTCTAAATTGGAGTGCTCTTAAACTTCACACAGAGGGAGCCTCTGTCCGGTGTCTGGAGCAAGCCCAGCAGCTAATTAAGCCTAATCCTGCCCTCCTGGAAAAAATGTCATTGCAGGTTCTGGTCCCTGCCACCACTTTTCTGTCGGCAGCAATTTATGTCACAGAGGGACACAGGGTCTCTAAAGCAGACGGCTGGCAGTCTCTCTGCAGGGCTGAAAGCTCTCTAGATGATGGCTGCAAAGCTCACGGAGTTTTTCCACTGACCACCACGCACAGGCTGTATGTGTGCAATCACCACCGTGTTTCATCAGTGTCAGTCAGATCAGCTCAGGACTCACAGGATCCACTGATGGCAGCTGAGGACGCACCTCTTGTTTTGGCTTGCTCTTCCCACACCACTCCTTTCCATCTTCCCCAGCATCCTCTGGTGGTGTGGCACAGGAGGAAACACCGGACCTGTGACCTGGTTCCTACGGGCAGTGCTGGCTAAGAGGTACTGCAGCTCGTGCCCTACGCTGTACACCACGCAGGTCCCCACATGCTCACCAGGTTATCCCTCAAGCTGGTGTTAACTGGTAAAGCTCTCCTGAGTCCACTCATCAGCATCAGCTCCCACTAGCTGAGGTCTGGTTTTCTCTAGTGCCCTGGTCTTCCTGCCTTAGCCTACGGCAAAAAAAATGTCCTTGGTTCTGCTGAATTCGCCAAGCCCTTCAATTCTGCGTCCCGAAGTCATAAAGCTGTTTACAGAAATATGCCTGCACTTTACTACAGCGTTAAACTGTAAAGTGAAATGGCCAGCCCCTCTTTTTGATTATTTCTGTTCCACTGTCAAGAAAGGACAGTATTTGCATAGGGATGGGGAGCTGGGGGGGCAGACATCTTCACCCTCCCTACCAAACACCGACCAAAAGGCAAAGTTCATTCCTGGATTGCTTTCAACACTCTGGACGGAGGAGGGCAAGGGCAGCCTTTCTGGTCGTAAATAAAGCTCTTTGCTGCTGAAATGTGAATTGTTGAGGTCAGACAAGCCTCAGTTCACAAGGGTGCAGGTCTCCAGCTTTTAACAGTCCGCACACGGCCAGAGCTCTTTCTAAAGACATCTTGTACATGAGGAGAGGTTCATTTGGGTGCAGGAGGCAAACACCATGCACACGTGCATTCCTGGCCTTTGGGGCTTCGCCTGCAAGGAGACGACGATTGCTTTATCTGGTGAAGGAAGAAAGGCTTGGGGATACATGTCCCTCCTTCAGCAGGCTCTTGTCCTGCTCTTTATACTGCTGTGGCCATACCCGACGTTGGCAAAACTCCAGCTGAGACCCTGCTCGCTGTTTACACTATGCCCGCTTCAGGAGAGGTCTCGGGAAGCCTTTGTGATCCTCACCTTGGCTGGGGAGGGGCAATCGTTCTCTTTGAGTGTAACCACAAGTTGGCGGTTTGCTGTTTCCCCTAACAGGTAAAGTAAGTCACAGCCACCAGACAGCTGCACACTCTGGGACCAATCACCCGAAAAAGCACAGAGCAGAGCAGAATTGGGAAGGCTCTTCCATCCCAGCTCAGATGTTTTCAGGCCACACTGTCACAACTGACTGCACACTTAGATACGCAGAAGAAACGGCTGGGAAGCACCGATATGAGCCACGCAGGCACCTCAGCGGTGTCTTACTGAGACTTTAGCCTGGGGGAGTATCTTCTTCACTGCTGCTGGCCAGGGACAAGAGAAGACTGGGTAAAATGGAACTGTTGTGAATTAAGCTGCTTCTCAGCTCCAGAGAAGCTCGCTAGAATGCCAAATAACGAATCTGGATGGATGGTAACCATGAGCTTCTTTGCTGGATTAACACAGAAGTCCAGGTCTCTTAACAGTTCCGAAAAGGGCATCTGTAAAGTGCAGTTTTAAAGCAGCAGCTTCAAAGAAGCTACTTCAGTGCTTTCAGGCAAACACACCTTCACACTTGGTAACACATGCTGACACTAAGCGAGCTCTAAACATCCCTAGAGACAAGGATGCAGGAGACAAAGTCCTTCTGTGGCTTAGCAGGAGCGTTGCTGGGTGTCTGGCCCCCAGCGTTTGCACAGGAACAGGATTCACGGCCTGTCAGAGCATGGGCACTGGGGCAAACGCTGCCTGCTGAAAACGCAAGTCCCACAGCAGGGAACGGGAAATGTGAACATGCTGCAGAAACAAGGAGAAATGGAGGCTCTGTCATGCACGACTGACACAATCAGAGTCAAAAAGTGACCGCTGAATTTGGCAAGAGCAGGATTGTCTTCTCCAGGTTAGTTCTGGATAGAGTGGTGGTGAGATGATTTCCATCGCGGGGTACAGTTTACCTTGCTCTGGGCAAGGAAGGGTGACAAAAGGCATTTCATAATGCATTTCATATGCTGTAAATGAGCATCAACTTCAGACCTGCAGGTTCGTCTTGATTCATTCAGAAAGCTGGGACAATTGCAGACGTTAGCAAGCCAAAGCCAGCAACTTCTGCCACCCCTCGGAGACCACTACAGATTCACACTTAGCTACTACGAGCCATTCCGTGAGCTGCTACAGGTCAGAAACCTTGAAGTCACCTGGAAGTCTACACATGGAAGACATCAACAGCTTATAAAGCATGGTCTAAAAGTAGAGATCATCTGTAAGAGCCTGCACCCTGCTCACCAAGCAAGCAACTGAGCTGCCTGCATGGAGTGAACAGGTCACTAATCAGCAACTCAGGTGTTACACAGCAGCAGCTGAAGGGCACTTCTGATAATGCTTTGTTTTACCTCCAGTGATGGTCTGAAGTATCTGCTCCTGCACCTCACCTGGAGCTGGGAAGCAAGGAACAGGGGATATGAGCTTCCCAAAAGATTTGTCTTTGGGGCTGAAATGTTGTTATGTGCTTGGCACGTGTCAAAAGCTGGCTTTTTGGCAAGAGGTAGACACCAGCTCCTTCCAGTCTGTTTAAGGTAAATGAAATAAAAATGTTCTGCCTGTCAGAAAAAAATACTGACTCAATTCTTTCTCCTTCTGGGCAGGAATGGTTGAAAGAAGAGGAACGCTGGCTGCTGAGCTCCCTTGAGAAAATTATGATCCTTGGCTCATTTCTAGCAATCACTCAACATCTCCAGACACTTCACAAATACGGTGAGTTTCTCTGCTGCCCTGCACCCCAGATGGGCTGGCAGGGAGCAGAGCGTGTTGCACACTCCTGGGGGTCACTGATGGCGAAGAGGAGAAACCCACATGTCTCTAGACCGGGCTGCCCATAAGCGATCCCCAGTCGAGGAGTGTCTCCCCAAAGAACAAGCCCTAGGGCTGCTGTGCTGGAAGGCTAGAGCTGGGAATCGACTAACCAGACCCCAGGAACTGGAGCTGTGCTGCTGCTGTTCAGATGCAGCTCTGGAAAAGCCACCACAACCCTGTCATCTTTATGCAGGGAGAGGAGGAGTCTGGTGTTCCAGGAAGATTAAGGAGGAGAAAGGGGAGATACTGGAGAGATCAAAAAGTGAGCCCCATGCATACACGTTATGCCCTCAAAACAGAGCCAGGGTGAAAATTAAGCAGTAAATGTGCTATCATTTTTTATTTCCTTTCTGGTACATAATTTCTTTCAACCAGCAAAGAGTTACAGAATTATTAAAAGTTGAAGTGCTTTCCTGTTCAGCTGCATTTTTCCCTCTGTCTTAACTCTGATGCCTTTCAGGCATGTAACGGCCCAGGCAGCTAAACGCTGCTTTTTCCAAGTAGCACATGGATATAAACACGGATAAAATTGGTTGCTGAACAGAATTCAACCTGCAGCTCATCAAGAGCCCTTCCTTGATGGTGGCATAAGTGTGGTGGGAGGCTCTTGCTTTAGGACAGACACGTCCTTCAGCTCCATGTCATTGCTTTGTCCCTGCCACGAGTGACATCTCAGTGTCTGGCTCCTGGCGGCATGTCGAGCGCAGCAAAGATGAACAACAGCAAAAGTAATACAGTGGGCAGAAAAACGCTCTTTTATCCCTAACGGTCAGGTAGAGTCAGTGGGCTCTGGTAAAGTACTTCTGATGTGGAGAAACTCCTAAGAATGGAACACAAAGATGAGGGAAAGATTGCCATGAAACCGGCCTGAAATATACTGCCTGTTCTTTAGCTTCCAAATTCCAGACAGCAAAGCAACAAAAGGAAAGGAAATGAATGACTTGAAATAAATAAACCCCCCCAAAAATCCTTTCCCCGGAGAGAATGAAGGGCGAGAACTGACCGACTGCTTTTGCTATGGTCATTATGTGGAAGGCACTACGATGTGGCATTACATCTCCAGGGACTGCAAGGGGAAACGGTTTTTCAAGCGTCAGGGCTACGAACAGGATACAGCTTCCCAAATTCCCAGCTCCTAACCCAGCTAAGGGCAGAAGCAAAGCGCTCACCACATTTTCCCACTCCAGGAACATGTCAGGCCCATGAAAATGTCACTTTACTCAGCTGTTATTTACAGCTATAATGAAAGATCTGGCTGAGTTATTTGACACACATCTACATTCTCCGCTCTAGCTGATAAGCAATATTTGTTTAACAGACCATTTATTTTCTCAGTATCTCCACATATTGCACATTACGAGTAATTTATAGTAGAGCCGGATGAGATTATATTTGGAGGTGATAACAGTAAATGCAGACCTCAGGTAGAAAGCAGGGCTTTATTATTTCAAAGAATTACATCCTTCCTGCCTATCCCCCTCTTCTATTTCAAGTGGGAAATGTGGGCAGCTTTGCCTATTGTCTGCAGCACCACGTGGGGACGCAATGGAAACTCAACAGCTAGAAGACACTGCCCTAGACAGAGCCACATTTTTCAGAGTAGATGATGAGTTTCCCTGATCCGCCCAGAAGGGACATCTGTCATGGTCTGCAGATAAGGTGCGGCCCAAAGCCATTCCCCCACCTTCACCGCTGGCTTTGGACCAAGGAGGAAGAGGAGCGGGTGCATGTTTGGAACTGGAAGGGGCTGAAACCACTGCCAGCCCCTGCCCGGCGGGTTCCTGCAGGATCCCACCCCATGGGAGCGGGTCAGAAGTGGGCCAGGGTGCCAGACTGCAAACGCCAACCCCCGAGGCAAGCCCTACTGCTGTGCCAGATGGGTGTCTCACTCCCTGCCCAAGCCTGGGGCTTTCCCCAGAGCTGCTGGGACCCATGTGGGCTTGGAGAGTCACGTCACCTGCTTCACGTGTGGGCTGTGAGCTGGCTCAGGTTGGGGGTGCTGGCCCTTGCTCTCTCTGTTCATTCACAGAAGGTGTTGGCAGGGCTGGAAGTCACATATTGCCTGGAAACCCTGTGATGGCCATGTTCCTCACCCAGTCCCCACAAGACAGCCACCCTCCTGGAGCACCTTCAGCATAGGATGAGGTGCTGGCTCTGTAGCCCAAGGGCTCTTCAAAATGCAGCATGTCAGGAAAAGGTGTTCTGGGTTTTGGTTTCTTTTGGTATCAGCCATAAATCTGACAGGGTTGGCAGACATGCTGAGCTGGACCCCGCTGTTGGGACTGTGCCTGTGACGGCTGTGCCAAGGGGCAAGGTATCCTCCTTCTCCTCCTCCTCTGCACTTGAGATGAAGTTGGATCTCCTCCCACCACACAAGAGTGATTCTGGCAGCACACTGTTGCTCAGCAGAGCTGCTGAGCGTAAGTAGACATTCCCGATGCGGGGCCACTCAGATGAGTGCTGATCCTCTGGGATACAGGTCTCCTGAAGTCAGTGCTCAGGGAGGCGGGTTGAATGCACAAACCCTTGAGTCTTTCAAACAAAAAGGAACTCGTTGCAGTGGCAACAGTGTTGGGAAGGAACAAGAAGTCTTCTGCTTCAAGGCGGCAGGGCTGGTAGTTCTGCAGATGACTGTGATCCTGATCCCCCCGATAACCTTTACGAGTTAGGCTGCTGAAGGCAAAGCACTTGTTTCAGCACAGCCCAAGAGCAGTTCTTCTACCCTAAAACTACATCCCAGGCCAACAGCAACAGGGAAAACTCTGAGCAGATCTGGCTACCTTGGTGTCATTTCGTTCCCTGCCTTTCCTCTGCAAGCAACTGCTTCTTTGGGCGTATTATTTGTGATTTGTTTTATTGTATTTATGTTCCTTTTGGCCCAGCATTACCTAGAGAATTCAGTAACCCGAGTCCTAAGAATCAATTTAATTATGTTTCAGATTTAAGAGGCAGAACTAGGTAAAAGTCACCTTCTATTTTCATTAGTGTATTTGCACTTAAGCACAAAACAATTGACAAATTCCCTGCATGGACTTTATTTGAAGAAATAAAACCTAATTTCTCCTGCACTGCAAGTAAAATGAAAAAAAAAAAGTCCCTAAATGGTGTTGAACTTGTGGTATTTATGACTGTGGCCCTAAATTGCCTTTCATATTTTCTTGGGTCCCAAAGCTGTAGCCAAATTGGCTGGTTAAATGTGAATAAATGGTGCATTGTCTTTGAAACAAAGTTCTGCTTATTAAAGAGAAGAGAGTTTACTTTTTCAGAGTCACAGTTAATAACACAAAGCAGAGAGCACAGAGATTTTACGCACAAGGAAGTCTTCGATGTGGCCGCACCATCTCAGAAAAATTCTTCAACATATTTATGAAGTTGGAGCAAAAGAACACGACTGGGTTCACGCTGGTGGTTTCGATAGTAGGAAATACTTCCCACAGATCTGGAATGTTGTTTTCTTCACCTGACAGCAATTTATTGTAACCGGGCACACCAGAATTTGGCCGCTGGTGACTGAGCTGATAGATGGGTTTATAGTATTATAACCCAAAGAGCGCAGGCTGCATTCCTGGCCCCGTCGCGTTTATAAGCAGAACACACACTGACAGAACAGGCAATTGGAAAAGGCGTGCGATAGCCGCAATTATTGATTTGCCAATTCTGCACGCTCTGATGACCAGCGGAGAAGCAGGGTGAAACAGAAGCACGCTCACGGGTTGCGTAATTGCTCGTAGAGCTGCAAGTTCTTGTTAAATGGCAAGATTAAAGCTCATTAGACACTGAAATTTAGAAGTATGAAGCAAGCAATGCTCTCTATTTTTCCTGCTTTCTCAGGAACAGCTGCGACTTGTTCTCAGGATGGAAATGAGAGAAGGTTAAACTCTCTGTACGGTCAAAGAGAGTGAAAGTTCCTATTTACTTCATAATTTCAGAGAGAGTCAGGGTTCAAGAGCACAGTCCTGCACCGCTCCAAATCATACCGCATCCAAATCAAACTGGTTTCAGTGTTAGCATCTCTGCCAGCTTCTGTACCCGCCAAGGACATGGAAATGTCCACCACGTCTGGAACCCACGCTCCATCAGCAGGAGCCCTGGCTCCCCAGGCTGCTGCAGTGGGATATAAAACTTAATTTCGCCTTACAGAGAGCACAGGGACATTTTTCTCTGTAGGGGTCAAGCACTGAACCTCTCAGGTCTATCAGCCCAAGAACTGAAACAGGTTTTTCTTACGCTCTTTCATCTTCAATATCTAAGGGCTTTCTTGGAGGAACGGTGGCCAACTGTCATATTACTGGAATGGAGGCTGTCACATGCCCGTGACAGAGCTCTGCAGACACCTCCGCCCCTGCCATTTTCTGGTCCAGCAAGCCTTCATTCATCCTCCTCCCACATCTTCTCTTACAAATACAAAGCAACAGCCTGATCCTACCAAATCAGAGGTGTGTAGGTAACTCCTTGTACATAAACAGTCCCATCAAGACGGCACACACGCCCAGGCATCTGCAGGTAAGGCTCCACACACCAAACCACAGCATTAGCAAGCGGGGGATTTGATTTTCATAATTAACACCTCACACCTAGTCTGGTGAGAAAGAGTCATTGTTCACGGGGAAGGTTTTGGCATGTTTGGGTATAAAAGGCACTTTGCAATAATAGGCTACAACAGCCTTAGAACTTGAGAAAGTAAATGAGGGTGTGAGAAGTTGTTGCAAAATGTCTCTACCAGGAAGAATTGTCACTAATCCATAGGTACATAAATTTTTCCCATGGAAAGATTTGTGCTGTGGTTTTTATTCCGTATAGAAGCCAATTAACTGTGTGGAATACACCTTCAAATGTCTTTTATATATGTTAAAAAAAATAAATTGAAAGATTCCTGGGGAAGAATTTTCATCATCCTTTAAAAACCTCCACCACCATTGCTTATGCACTTCACTTTGTGCTTATAAAACAGTTTTTGTAGCTAAGAGATAGAAATAAAAAAAAATAAATAATAAAGCAGAATAGTCGTAATAGATCTACCTAAATTCTATTTCGCCATCTGTCGTTTCACTGGCACTTTGTCAGGCTAAATGAGGTGCTTCCACCGGCCACCCGAGCTTACCCACCGCTAACCCTGCCCCACTCAGCCATGCAGAGCCCAAACCCTTCATGCAGACCCGTGCCACAAACCCCCACTCCAGCAAAGCGCAGCGGCACACAAGCGTCCCCAGAGCGGGTCTCCGTACCAGCTCCCCAGACCACCACCCGTACCCTGCCCCGAGCTAACAGAGTTCTGTCTCTTCCAGCCAGGGCTCCAGCGGACGTGGCTCCACGCTCCCGACAGACACATGTGGGATGCCAGAGCA
>NW_010425591.1:0-309 GCF_000710305.1 Buceros rhinoceros silvestris
CTGAACCCCCGTGAGCCCCACCACGGAGACGCAGCGTTCCGAGCTCTACCGGCGCCCAGGAATCAAGGCCGAGCCGGGGGGAGTCTCAGGACGGTCCTTTTATCGCCCCCCCACATTCACCTGGCAATGAGAACACCTCACACACAGCACCACATCGACACCACTTACGGTTCGCTCCGCGTCGAACGGAAGAATAAAACACGGGGGAGGAACATGAGAGTCACGGGGACGCGATGGAGCCCCCGGCAGCAGTTTGCTGGTGGGGCTGCGGGGGACAGACACGGCTCTGGGGCAGAGAGGAGGGGGGGG
>NW_010425591.1:576-1039 GCF_000710305.1 Buceros rhinoceros silvestris
AAATGGAGAGTTGGTAAAAAACAGAAAAATAAAATAAAATGCCTTGATTTCCCCCCCCTCTGCGGGAAAAGCTCCTGCCAAGGGAGCTGAGCCCTCGGGCGGGGGCTGCGGACGTCACAGACATGGGGATGTTTAAAAAATAAACACGAGGGAAGGCGCCGGGGCTTTCAGGCAGCAGCTCCACCCCCCAGAGTTCACTCTGCATCCTCGGCTAAAAAACAGAAAAATAAAATAAAATGCCTTGATTTCCCCCCCCTCTGCGGGAAAAGCTCCTGCCAAGGGAGCTGAGCCCTCGGGCGGGGGCTGCGGACGTCACAGACATGGGGATGTTTAAAAAATAAACACGAGGGAAGGCGCCGGGGCTTTCAGGCAGCAGCTCCACCCCCCAGAGTTCACTCTGCATCCTCGGCTGCGTGTGCTGCGGCAGCTTTCTCCCGCTCCCCCTCCTCCCCCCCCGGCTGCT
>NW_010425591.1:1260-1576 GCF_000710305.1 Buceros rhinoceros silvestris
CTGTCTGTGCTTGTGCCTCCGGGTCCGTCTCTGTCCCTGTTTCCTCTCGCTCCTCCTCGTTTTGGGCTTCTTCTCCTTCTGGGGTCGTGGCAGGATCTTTGTTTTCCTCCTCAGGATTTTCCTCCTCGGGATTTAATTCTGGAGTTTCCTCTTCTGGGTTTAATTCTGGATTCTCCTCCTCCTCTGCATTCTCCTCCTCCGCATTCTCCTCCTCATCCTTGTTCTCATCTGCCTCTTCTGCTGTTCCCTCCTCGGCGTTCCCACCAGCTCCCCCTTCGCCCTCCTCGTGCTCCTCTTTCTCCTCCGGGTCATCCGT
>NW_010425591.1:1745-2298 GCF_000710305.1 Buceros rhinoceros silvestris
CAAGACGCATCCGTCCGCTGCGAGTTTCCCTCCAGCCGCCTCGAGGCCTTGCTGGCAGAGCCGGAGTGGCCCACGCATGAGACCCACAGCCAGGAGCCCCCCAGGTCGCCTCAGGGTCTGGCTGATGAAGCACCTCTGTCCCCGCTCCTCACCTTGAGGTACCGCTCCAGCTTCTTACTGATGAGCTTGTTGTTGAGGATGCTCCTGGCAACCACCAGCGACGACTTCTTGGACTGCTCCATCATGGCCTGGGCGGGAGGAGACACAAACGCTCTCAGGTTTTGTTCTGAACAAACTGTCCCCGTCCGCACTCTTGGTGACAGCAAACAGCTCCCAAGCACCCAGAGGTGACAACATGGCAACACCCAGGAGCATTTCCTGCACCTCCCGCCCCAGTTCTGCGCTTCAGAGAGGGGAGGAAAAGCCGCGGGGGGCGTTGCACCCACTGCCACAGCAGCTTCGCTTCGTCCTGGCTCTCCTGCGGGGGTCCGGCTCTTGTCCCGAGAACGAGCACCAGGAACAAGAGGACCCGCCCTGCAGGTGCCCGCGGGGA
>NW_010425592.1:0-704 GCF_000710305.1 Buceros rhinoceros silvestris
CTACCACCCCTCTTTCAGTCTCCATCAGGATGTTGGCTTCTGCTGGAGAGCTGTCAGGACAAAGACAAAGATGTCCCAAGTTCCTCTTTGTCTTCCCTGAAATGGGGGGACCATCGTCTGTGGGAACTTGCCTTCCATCAAAAACCAAAGGGTCACGAGTTATGCAGGAGGTTGTTGTCCTGGAGCACATCTCTTTTTAAGCAAATCCCCCAGGCTGATTCAGGTCAAACAGTTGTGAAAGGCAAAAGCATCATTTTCCTGCACAAACCCCTCCTTTTCAGCAATCTGATGTTCTTGTTGTTCAAAAACCAAAGGGTCACGAGTTATGCAGGAGGTTGTTGTCCTGGAGCACATCTCTTTTTAAGCAAATCCCCCAGGCTGATTCAGGTCAAACAGTTGTGAAAGGCAAAAGCATCATTTTCCTGCACAAACCCCTCCTTTTCAGCAATCTGATGTTATTGTTGTTCACTGGTTTGGGCTGGTTTCCCAACACCTCTGGGTGTCTGTGCCAAAAACGCAGCACTGCGTCTTGTCTCTTGAAGGTTCCTGAAAACCCCAGTTTCCTCCTGAAACCAGTTGTGCTGTGATGCTGGGAGAAGAACATCAGGAGGGGTGAGAAGGGGCTTAGAAAAACTGGCGTGGAGCGAGGGAAGGAGGGACAATTATTTGCTCGCAAACATTTATTTGCCTCCAAATAATTAATT
>NW_010425593.1:0-748 GCF_000710305.1 Buceros rhinoceros silvestris
AGGGTCCCCATCCCTGGAAGTATTTAAAGGCTACGTAGGTTTGTTACTTAGGGACGTGGTTTAGTGTGGACTTGGCAGTGTTCAGTTAGTGATTGGACTTAATGATCTCAATGATCTTTTCTAACCTAAACAATTCTATGATTCTGATAACTTTTTCTCTCTAGTATATTCTTAGTTGGTTATGTGATTCAACTCTTCTGGAAGATAATTAAAATATTTTAAGGAAATATATAGGTGAGTTGATGCATCCTACATCTAGTGTTCAGCTTGGTACTGTTGCATTGAAGTCAAGCTGATTTTTGGATAGGTGCTGTCTCAGAGTACAGCTTGTTTGGATATATAACAGCCTATATAATCTTTATCTTAATCTATTGCTTAGCTGAAGAGCTCTTAAGATAAAACTGGTACTGATTTCCTTGAGATATCTTTGGTGGCTTTCAGTGTGACAGCTAGGAAAAATTTGATCTGTTTTATTAAGTGGAACTTCAAATTCTAAAGAAATTTGTCATTGCTGGATCCCTCTGAAATCCACAAACAGGCACTGCTCTAGAAATGTCAAGTGTTATATTTATCTTCATGTGTAAATTCTGAGACTAATTAATGATACTTAAACCACTTAATACAAATGTCTGTTGTGGTTAAAGAAAAATAATGTAATTGCTCAGCCATCTTTAAACTTGTGTCCTCAGATATATTGACCCATCAATGACCTGCTGGAAAGCATTTAAACTGCTAATTCCAGTTAATT
>NW_010425594.1:0-507 GCF_000710305.1 Buceros rhinoceros silvestris
ATTTCTTAAAAAAAAACCCACAACACAAAAATCTTTTGCACTAGGGGTTGTGGTTGCACTTGGACAGAAGAGACTCGTGGCAAGGACCGTGCGGTGAAGGCGAGCGCCGGACCCGGGACCGCTGCCGTGCACTCAGCCCCTCCACCCAGCCCGGCGTGGAGGGATCGCCCGGGACTGCTCCCGTCAGAGGAGGGAAGAAACAGCCCAAGCAGGAGCCTCGCGTTCCCCGCGTCTTCTTGGAGACCTTCTTCACGGGTGCAGCCCCAGCGCTGCCCGGTGCTGCTTCCCGGTGCAAGCATCCTGCGGCAGCCTGCAGCTGGCTCACGACAGATCGAGACATAAGCCGGCTGCAGAAAGGACTTGATTTGTTTCCCGTCACCTCCAGCTCCAGACCGAGGGACTCGCGGCCGAAGGAGAGCGGCTCTCCCTCCCCACGCCGTCCCGCGGGCACGACGGGGTCCGGCTCTGCGGAGGAGCGAGCGGGGGGAAGGCGGCCCGCTAAATGCT
>NW_010425595.1:0-2080 GCF_000710305.1 Buceros rhinoceros silvestris
ACACCTTAACACAACTGAATCCGCTTTACAGGCAGCCCAGGTGTGTTTAAGCAGGGATGAAGCGGGTGTCTGCAATGAGTGGTGTCAACTGGTATCGCTTGGAGCAGACTGCAGCTCCTGTAATTTATGTGCTGTATGTGCATCTGGTTGGGGTGTAGCTACTGGTGATCTGGGCTGGGAACCTCTCCACTGTGCTGCTCCTGGGTGTCTAAACCCCACTCTGGGGTGGTGCCGCAGTGTGAACGGCAGGCCAGTGATGGCCATGCAGCTTTCCTGGGCCAGTGTCTCGCTCTGTCCCCTCCATTCTCCAGCAGCAATGCGGGGGTGGGGGGGCGGGAGGGAAACACTGAGCTGCTCGCAAAGCAGGCGCACGTGGAGGGCTCCGTCCCTCCCACAGGCACTGCGATTCGCGCCGCTGCTCAAACCCTCTGTCCTCGCACAGGGCTTCCTTGGGTTTTTCTGTCAGTGTTTTTGTCTGCAAGCTCCCCAAAACCCAGCCAGGCAAAGCGAGTTCTCCCCGCTCTGCCCCCCCAGTGTCTGTGGAGCTCTCAAATGAGGAATAGAGCCATTTGTTTCTAATTATATTTGGCAGCTGCTCAGAGAATTTAGGACTAAAGCACGCAAATTTTTTTGCTCCTGATTAAAGCACTTGACCTCATAAGCAAAAAGCAAAGATTTCAACACACGCCCACAAGCAGGCTCGGAACAAACGGTGAAGGGAAGACCAGAAAGAAAACCCCCTTTGCTGAGATAGATACACAAAATAATTCATCATGAAACAAGAGACAGAATATTTAGTGCTCAGCTCGAGCTTGCCCAGGGCTCAGCTCACCACCCGATTACTGCTTTTAAAGCGGAGGGCTCTTCCTGCGAGCTGCGGCAGACGCGGCAAAGGTCCACATGCTCCGTTGAGCCCACGGCGCACTCGTCACCCAGCACCGTTTGCTGCCTGCGGGAAGAAAGCGCCTTTCATGGGCCCGCACCAGCTCTCACAGGGTCCGTGAGTTCTCACTACGTTTATTTTCCCCCATATTCCCAGGCTGAGATGGTTTCTGCCCATCAGAAGAAGGACGCAGCATCCTCGGTGCCTAATTCCAAGCGGTGGCTGCCCTGGGGCACGCAGCCTCTCCCCGTCCTTCCTTCCAGCCATCAGCGCGGGGTGATGCGGCGTCCAGCTCCCGTGTTTCCTATTTTAATAACAGCACGAGGATGTGCCGCAACTGCAGAAGAGTCAGCTGGCTCCCGGCCAAGGGCAATGGCAGTGATCTTGATGGCACCCTTTAAAAAAGCAGAGAAACCAGCTCCAACAGAAATTAACTGCCCTGTGACGTTCTGCGGGCCATAAAATACTTCCCCTGGCTCCAGGGTTTTAAAATAACATGAAAGAAATACTTCTCATAAAAAGGAGTTAACTAGCCTGCAGATTTTTTTTTTTTTAAGTCGTGATTCTGAGAGTCATACCCAAACAAAACAGTTATACAAGCATTAAATTATACATTAAAGGAGGCTGATAAAGGCAGTGAATTACAGAGCCACCGTATACGATTTCAGATGTACCGATAACGGGCACGATTAACATTTCTATTAAAGGTGACCTACAAAAGAGGGACAAAAATAATCCGTGCCATTTCTGATTTCTTATGATGCAGGACGAAGTGAAACGTCTCCAGCCCAACTGCCACCTAGTCCCTGTGTCATCATCCCTGTCCGCTTCCCCTCCCCGTCCTCTCCCCCAAAGAAGGTGAATTTCTACCAGAGGGGGATTTTTTTTTCTCCTCTCTCTTCTCAACGGGGTACGAGGGGTTTGACCACGCAAGCGAAGGCAGCAACGGGCAGAGCAGCGGGCTGGGGTGGCTGCCTGCTCGTGGGTGGCCCCTCGGGGAGGGCTTGTTCTGCGCCCCTGCTCTGGTCACTCTTTCTCTGGGCGTCCCCAGTACCTGTGAGGGTTGGTCCTGCCCCTCGGCTCTGCCTGGGGCGGGGGTACCAGCTCTCTTGCCCCTCCAGCCACCTGCGGGGTTTCCTAAAGCCTGTGGGCATCTATGAAATATGTCATTATAAAAATATATAGTGAAATATATTA
>NW_010425596.1:0-12851 GCF_000710305.1 Buceros rhinoceros silvestris
GTTTCATTATAAAAATAATATATATTAATATTAAAATCTCAATTTCAATTTTGACTACTTTGTAGAAAATGTGTTGATAGGTGGGATTAGCAAAATCAATGATATTTCACAGTAGTTTAATTTACATATTTTTATCAAGTAAGCCTAATACAAGTGAAACATTTATTTGGTACTTCTCCTTTTATCATTACAGAATGCTGAGGCCTGGAACAATTTATCAACAGCTTATATCAGATTAAAACAGAAGTAAGTACTTCAAAAGGATTAGAAGATACTGCTTCCAAAATAAATAATTGGGATTTCCTTTTCTGACATAGAGTTTTGTATTCTTA
This sequence comes from Buceros rhinoceros silvestris, assembly GCF_000710305.1. Taxonomy (NCBI): domain Eukaryota; kingdom Metazoa; phylum Chordata; class Aves; order Bucerotiformes; family Bucerotidae; genus Buceros; species Buceros rhinoceros. The sequence continues at coordinate 333 of NW_010425596.1, forward strand.
TGATATCTTTACCTCATATTTTGTAATTCTTATCCTTTCAGTTCTCTCCCAGGTTGGATCATTCATAATGTATTTCATTTTACAGGAAATAGTGTTTCATTAGTTTTATGCAAGTAGCAAGCTCTTGCCCTACACTTTTTTGTTGTTAAAACTATTTAATATATCATAAGTATGACCAACGCAAAACATTCATGTTAAAGTCGCAAACTAATTTGACTTTGAAGTTAAAACGATATATGCTGTGGAATAGCAACTTCTTTGATCATTTGTGTAGTCACTTACAGATCAAGGCTGTGTGTGACTTAGTTTAACCCACTCTCAAAACAGAGAATATCTGTAATAGTGCACTTGAGCATAATTCATTTTGCTAGCAACAAAAAAAAAAAAAGTGGAGGGAGGATTAAAAAAGTGGGGAAAAAAAAAATATATATTTAGCTGTTTTCTTTTGCTCCCTCATCAAAATCAAGCTTTACTCCAGCCAGGCCCTTAAATCAGTCCCACTCAGGGATTGTGCATTTGGGTAAGGCTTAGCAGAGTCTCACAGAACAGACAAATATAAAATGTGTAAGTCTTCTTGAAAAGCATATGCAAACAGTTCGCTGACACCCATGTGAAAGGGGGTTTGTTGGCTTTTTGGGTTTAGTTGCTTTTTAAGAGTCCGCAGGTTTTGCGTATTCTGAATTTCCTCCAAAAAATTAACTGTGATGAAAACAGCCTCTACTCTTCAGTTTGCCAGAAAAAATTCTCTGGGTGTTGAAATCTAGATCTCCTGTTTCTCAGAACAAACTGGTACTCACCCACATCTTTTGAATGAAAGATTGCTGCTTTCCAAGAAAGGATGATGCACTGGAACTACCTACTGTTTCTTGTCTGGATATGAATTGGTTTAACTGTTGCCCTGATAAGGATACTCCAACATTATATGATTTATTAAATAGATAGAGGGTTTGTTTTGAGAACCTAGAGGACTTTATTAACATAGCAACAATGATGATTTGGGGACTAAATTTTTTGGGATGATGGGGGAGGTCATACAGGCTAATCCTGCAGGTGTTGAAGAGCAGTTTCAGAAACAGTTTCTCAAGGTAATTGGGGTTCATCAATTGTAGGCGTGACCCCAGCACGTCCAGGAAGAAGCCAAATTAGCCTAAGTAGAGAGGTGTCAGTCAGCAGCAGGAGGTGTGTCATTTTCACTATTGGCTGAATTCCTTAGCGGCTGCAGCAGAAGCTGGCTCACTCTCAAACCTCACCTGCGCAGGGGGCTGCGTGGGGGGGTCAGCTCCATTTCGTGCCGCTGTGTGATTTTTCAAAGTCTCTATTAGTAATTGCCAGATAGTTGCTAATTTCGTGGTGTCAGTATCGCCTCAGGAGACAAAATCCCACAGCTCATGACCGATTTCTTCCCATCTAAGTTCATAATTGCTACACTTTACTCCTCTGTGTTCTGGTAAGGCTTTCCATGCTGTGAAAACTCAATCTTTGTTCTCATTCTTGGCGGCTCACCTGTTAACCCAGGTGTACAAATCTCAGGTCTGGACCAAAGCAGACTCCTTCGCCAAGCTCCGTCCCCTGCTGCACCTCGTCCTGCAGCACACTCCTCTGCAGCCCATTCCTCTGCAATCACGTCAGTTTTTCTATCACGCTGGGCTCACCAATTGTCGCAATCGGTCGGGATGGACAATGCGACAAACAGCTTGTGTGCACACAAAGCCTTTATTGAAAAGAAAGTGCTAAAGAAAAGTTTCTCTCTTATCACACTGCTTTATACTCTTCTAGTACAGTGTTTACACTGCGTGCCCTGCTTGGATTGGTTTCAAGTGCACTCTCCTCCAATCACCCATTGACCCAGCCTCTCTGTCTCCTCCCAAACAACACGCCTCCTGCTGCTGACTGACTCCTCTCTACTTAGGCTAATTCGGCTTCTTCCGGGGCCTGCCGGGGTCTGCCCACATCTAATCACTTCTTCTTTACTTCCTAAATCGTCTTTATCTGGAAAGGTATTTTCGTTTCCTTTTGATTTTAATTTCAGTAAGCATGGGAAGACAGGTATTGCCGCGGTCATGGCTACAATCAAGTCAGCTGGAGCATCTTCCAGCCTGTCAGAGAGCCATGGCAGATCTCAACTTCCATTGTAACAAAACTCAGAGAGGAAGGAGCAGATTTCTGTTCTTTTCCAATATAATCTGTCAAAATTGGAGTCTGAAATCCCTTATGAAGACTGTTAACAGTGGAGGAGACCAAAGTGTAAGTACACTTACTTGACAGCGTTGCGTATATCAGAAGAGAAAAAGAAAGAGAACGTGGGAAGATCCTGCTTGTGGACTATTCTGCTGTAGCTATGCCAAATGACCTGTTTTCCTTGATAATCTTGCTCTGTCAGTCAGCTTGCTTTGCATGTATTTGGGAACTCTTAAAAATATGGGCTTAGATTGGCAGTTATTTTCATTTTTTCCTGACCCAGCCATTCCAGACTTTTAATGGTCTGATCCACTAGTTAGATATTGCCTTTTCCTGGCTGGGATATTTACACTCTCCTGTACCCTCTTTTGAAACTCAACCAAAATTTCTTTGAGCTGTCTTTCTTTAGAGATAGCATGTTTAGCAACTCAAGCAATAGAGCAAGTGAACTGCAAATTTTGATAACAAGCCATCTTTATATGATCTTTACTGAGAAGAGAATTATTGTCATACTTCCTCAAAGAAGATTTTTACCAGACTGGGAAAACTGAATCAAGTTTTCATTTAAAGGAATTCATTCCTCTGTGTTTTTTCTACATATTGTGAAGGTCCACTTGAGAGTAAACTTCAGTCTGTTAAAGTCCTTAGAACCATATCATTCTGATTCTCTAGCAAAGCTTTTTTAAAGTTTCAAATTTATTGAAACTTTTGGCAGTACATTTAAGGGTTCAAACAGTGGGCACCCAGACCTTTACCAACATATGCTTCAGATTGCATTAAGATTCTTACTCCTCCTGTCTCCTCTCTGGTAGCATTGGTTGTATGTTGTGCAGAAGATCATACCTTTGATAACTGTAGGTCGGCTGCTTTCAGCCCATATTCTTGATTTGGCCAAACTGTCTTATGTTCCTTACCAGGGAATGCCATTACTTCTCTCCTTGAGTAAGGGAATGGTAAAAGAGTTGCCTGCAGTTGATCCATGTGAAACAATAGAGATGATTCCTGACTTGAGAGTGACTTCTTAGGAATTATGCTGTTCCACAACACTTTGTTCCACAACCCTTTCTCCTGCCACTGTGTGATGGTTCCTTGGGCAGCACCTTTGGTGAAGTGCCCTAATAGTGTTTGGCGCCACTCTGACACATTTGTACTGAGCAGCGTAGCGTCAGGAAACAGTACAAGTAAAGCTTCCAGCTGACATAAGGGAAAAATGGTTGAAAATGCTGGGCTTCTGTGCAATGGGTGTACATGTTTTCCACGTACAAATGATTAAAATAAGTCACAGAAAGCTGTTACTGTTAAGTAACCTTCCTTTGTGTGATGAAATGGGTCAATCTCATTCTGCATCTGCCGTGAACTCAGTGATTTTTGTTAAATGTGTGTTACAACTGCAGCACAAGTAAGATTGTTTTCTTGTGGTTTCAGTTAAAATTTCAGAAGAGAAAATATTCACGTGGGTAGCACGATTGTAATGAATTTTTGTCAAACCCTAATTATAAGAGCTAACATAGAAATTACCTAGTTCAGACTCTACAGAGCATACTGTGCTGTGAACTGATAGAAAGTAATTGGCGAGAGAGATTAAGGAAGTATCAGTATTGTCAGTAATGAACAATAACTTTTGCACTGTTTTCTAAACGTAATTTTTTGAATAAGCAGCTTTTTAGTTGATACAAAGCCAACTGTTTGTAGTATAGAAATCTTCTATGTTAAATCTTTTCTGTTCTTTTTTATTGTTGATTAGAATTAAAGCATTTCGAACCCTCCAAGAAGCTCTCAAGTGCAACTATGAGCACTGGCAAATATGGGAAAACTATCTTCTCACCAGTACGGATGTTGGAGAGTTTTCAGAAGCAATTAAAGCTTATCACCGGCTCATGGACTTAAAAGAAAAGTACAAGGATACACAGGTGGGGAAGTTTTCATGTTAAGTCATCCAATATGTTCATTAATTTTTCTTATGAAACAGAGAGATTTCTGCTGATAATGCTATCGGTAATGATAGTACACATACCAATGAAGTTATGTAGGCAAGCCATTTAATTTTTTGAGATCTGGACTGTAAGACAAAGTATTTAAAATAAAAATGGACAAAAAGGAAAACGTTTACATCTAGATTGTGTTAAACTTATGGAAGGACAAATATGAGTCTTTTCAGTTTAAGAGTTATTCTTAAATAAGATACAATGCATAACCTTATCTTTCCATATTGTTCCTGCATGTCTTGATATCAAAAATAATAAATTTAGTTTAAAGAAAGGTAAGTTTTACCCATGCGTTTGAAAATTTCATAAACGAGCATTTGAAAGTGAGTTAAGTTTCATAGATTGAATTCAGTGCAGTCAGAACATTGATTCTTAATAATCAGAAGACAAATAAAGGAGGTATTATATTCATCTTTCAGTATAGTTCGGTTAAGTTTACTTAACTTCAGTGTTTGTGAACGTAAGCTCTGGACAAAATCTGGAGTGCCTACTTTAACAGCTTCAGCTGGGATGTTACCTTGCCTATACCCAGGTCCTGATCCAAGCAGGGTCCTGTACGCTGTGAAAATAGCAAGGTGAATCTGAAAGACAAGCCAAAGAATTCCTTAAGCAGGGTAGTGAAACACCTCCAAAAGCCTTTGCAAAATGATGGATCTGGTTGAAGAGTTTATGAGCTCTTATAGTACGAGGGTAAGAGCGGCTGCTCGTCATTGATCCCCGGAGTGTGGTCCTATTCTTAAAACATAAAATGATTAAAAGCAGCTTTTTTGGATCTTGGGACTTTGAGACCAGTCACGAGGAGAGAGAACAGACAGAATTAATTACGGCTGTGGAAACATCTCATTTGTTGATGGGGAGGGGGTGTTTGTTACTTTTTAATAACAAATTGTATGTGAGTACAATATTTACTGCTATAAAGCCAACCATGCACAGGATACCATTCTGTATGAATAAAGTCTTTTGGGTTTGATATGGCTGAACATGAAAAGGTGTCAAACTCTTTGCATTAAAATATGTCTATGGAGACTAGTCTTACCTGTGGTAAAGATCAGTTTGGCAGCTACAGTTTTGTGGCACTGGTAGGGCCTGTGTGTTTATTCATGGAACATCTTGGAGAAGGTTGGCTTTTTTTAATGATTTTTTTTTTTCAATTGTTATTTTAAATAACATTTTTAGAGGTGTTCTACTGCATTATTTTAATTAGATTGACTGCTGACCAGGAGTAGAACTTTCTACATGTATTTGTCCATTTTAGGTATTTTGAGATGGTACAGACTCCTATTAGTGTGTTTTGACAAATTTTCTGTAGGATATTTTATTAAAATATTTGGGGATATTGCTTGCACTAAATTTCTATTTTTGTTGAATAACTCTTTTTTTCATCTTGTTCTCATACAGCTTTATCATTTTTACAAAAGTATATATAGGCTATGTATCCTACGGTTTTTTGCCTCCTAATTTTAAGTTTGGCTTCTGATAACTAAAGTGCTTTATGGGTTTCATCATAACTTCTAATACAGTTTCCTCAGTTAGAAGGATTTTAGTAGTTGGCCAAGAAAAACCTCAGAGCCTGATTAAAGAATTTCAGAGAGCCTTTAATCAATAATCTTACAAGGAAGAGTATTCCCATAGCAAAACAAAACAAAAAACCCACATAAAACTGAAAGCTTCTGCTGAGACTGTTTACAAAGCTCACCATGAATTTCTGGGCCTCTCCCAGTTACCAACTGGCCTGTTTTAAGTAGAGGTGCTCTTGTGCAATCGTATTTTAACAAAGTAAAATCATGGAACATAAGTGGAAGCATACACTTCCATTTCCTTGCAAAATAATATGATTTTCTCCCAGGTTATATTCAGTATTGTAGTCATTATAGATTTTAATTGATAGACTTCTAAGCTAGATAACATAGTGATGAGAAGGAAGGTAGGTATTTAAAAATCCAGAAAAATAAATGTGCTGGAAGAAGCAAGTTTAGTCTTTTATTCCAGTTCTTTGTGAAAACACAAAGCCAATCACCAAACACTTTTGACATAATCATCGTTGCAGAATACCTCTCGTGAGACTGAATGAATCAATTAAGGGTGTGCAATTGATTATATAATTTGAAATGTCCTTGGTTTGTGTAGCTACGTCAGATTCTTTTGTTTCAGCATAGTATGAAGTCATATTCGTAAATCACTAATTTCTTCTAATAACAGTAAGGCTTTCGTATCTTCATCTGTAATTTCTTTTAAGCCGTTGATATTTTTTTGTGCCAGACTTGAGTGCAGAGTGCAGTTTGGGGAAATTTTGCTTCTAAGCTATTCTAGTTATTTAACGCTGTCATCCTTGTTGCAAAGATTCTGAGATCAGGATATCATGAGGCTTGAAGATGTGTATGTCCAGATTCTGCAGCCAGAATTGAAAAAGAAAAAGCTGAAGGGCTCTTTTTATATGAGCCACAACGCAATAAAAGATTACAGCGAAGGACACGCTTTTCCAAAGTCTCAGTTTCCTAGTATTTCTCTTAAATGTTATAAGCACACTTTCTTACCTTCCTTCCTTCCTTCCCAGTTCTTAAAATTCCTCGAAGTTCTGTATTCCTTTTAATTTTCATGAACCTACGTTGAAATATACAGTGAAAACCTTTAATAAGGATGTTACATAATAAAAAGACAAAGGCTAACTGAATTATCTGTAGTTTCAGCTAGTAGATCGGTCACTAAAAAGGACCCAAGGAGAAAGCCTTACCTGTTATCATAATCGTTTTAGGCTCTGAATTACTAACCTGAGACAGTAAATATACACGTAAGATTTCTGCAAAGTACCACATGTGTGCTTGTGGAGGCAACCAGTCTTTTTTACTTGGAAAGCTGCATTTTTGTGAATAACAGTTATTTTGTGGGTGGAAAAGCTGTTTTGTTTTCAGAAACCAGATCTTCATCCTGTGCTGTAAAAGAATATTGATTCAAAAGTATGGACAAATTCTGCAAATCTGTGTTCTTGAGAATCTAGCAAAGTTTTTCTCTTAGCCCCTCCATCAGATAATCATCCTCATTTCATCAGTTCACATTGCCAGACCGTTTCTAATAAAAGACTGCAAGAGCATGTTCCAAGAGGATTTTGAGGAGCAAGGGTAGGAGTTAGTAATTTCCAGAGCTCTGTTTCTTTTCAGGATATCACTAATGACAATTGTCTTTTATTATAAAGCTTTAATTTGGGAAAGGCATAGGGAGAGCTCACAGACTGCAGATTTGTCATTGTGGATCTGGTGTCTGAGGGCTCTCTTCTTATCTGAGCACTGCCAAGTTTGATTAGTATTCATGAAGCTTCTACAAATGGTTTGACCAAGTGAATTTTTTTGCATGAAAGGAGCCATTTGGAGAATAATTGTGGAATGAGATTAACTCATCACAATCACAGCATTTAAAAATTATTGGGTTTGTTTCTAAGTTTTTGTCACATGGTGGTTTTTGTTCTCTTTTTAGTAAACACACGTTATTCACAAAAGCAAAGGAGGAGAAGGAATGCAGATGGTGTGATGTCATACTAAACACTCTGCACAGTGGTCATATGGAGCCCAGTTCATTAAAAGATGCATTTAAAAAAATAAAAGTTCTGTTACATTGCTAATACTCTCTGATGATTGGCACAATTCACTTGCAATTTGAAATAGCTTTATTTAACAACTAGACACAGCCAAGTAGTGGTAATTATTCATTACTGTTTAATGGACCCTTTAATCCAGCCCTTCACACTAGTTTTAACTGCTGTCGTACTAAACCTTACATGATGAATTACAAAAAAAGAGAGAGATTATTAAGATGAAAGTGTAAGCAAAACCTGAACTCTATGGAATATGGATTTTTCATTTGCTAAATCCTACTGACTCAGGAAATTTTTTTCCGTGTACAAAAAGAATATAATTTGCTGTAAAACTCTTGATAACTGTACGTGGTATTCATGGACTTTGTGTAACAATTTTGTTACTGAGCTATTGATTGAGAAGTCATACATGTATATATGAATCTTCAGGATCAGTTCCTGTTTGTTTTCAAAAGAGAACATAGTTTAATGTTTCTTCTTACACCTCTTTTACTTTTTATTACAATGCTGTAGTAATGGAAATATCAGTGCTTGCTAAGTATTTTTCAAGCAAAACATTATAGAAGACCCGATTCATTTAATGATGTGTTTTAGTCATTTGGATTCCAAATCACGAATATGAATTTCAGAACCTTCAGACTGTTAATGGTTGATCGTATTTTCTATTGTCTTAAGTGAAAATCTGAGCTCTTTACAGAAAAGTAAGGAACAAACAGCCACATTTTATAAGGGCTGTACTGTTATGGTTTGGGAGGGAGGAGGAAGGAGCTGTTTAGCTGCAGTTCAGATACTACTATGATTTCTTAATGATTCTGAAAAGATACCTGGGAGATAATTTTTTTCCTATTTTTTTCTGTTATGAAGATTTATTTTATAACATCAGCCATTTTGATTATTTGGGTTGTTTTGCCAAAGATTTCCTGTATCTTAGAAAACTCAGTATTTAATTCCTGAGATGCATGTTAATTGAGTCATTCTATAGAAGAAAAGTTCTTTTGGGAAAATGACATATCAGAAATAATAAACCGCATTATGTTTTTAAATGTAAATGTAATATATTTTGATACTGTCATTTTTGCATTAATTTTTGCCAGTAAACCTACACCTTAGTTTATGAGGATGTACCCCATCCTACTTTTTCTAGAGTAGCAGTATCTTTGTGTGGTTTGGGGCTATTCACAGATCATCTCGGAAATTGGTTTTATTACTGTCTTGACACTAATATTGTGATTAATGTGATTTCATTCTAAATATTAATATCCAATGGACAAAAAAGTTGCAAAGTTAGGAAGTACCAGCATGAAGGTGTTTGATCACCCCTCACTGGCCTGTCTTGAATGCAAGCCTTATGAGACTCCTGGTTTGCTTTGGTCATTATTTCTTCCCCAGTCTGTGTCTCATGCACTACACCGAACAGGTAGTTCTCCCGTAATAAACCACAGCTTTTCTGGGCTTTATTTTCTTCTAATTCACCCATATAATCCAATGTCTTCATTTACATTTGCTGTTCCTCGTTTTACAGAGAAGGAACTGAGGCACAGCAAAACTTTTTTCTAATTTTTGGTGTCCAGTTTGGGACAGGGAGACTCGTTTTTTTTTCAGGGACACTTAATATTATATAGCGTTTTATACATGCAAAGCCCATCGCCCACTGAGTTCACCAGCAGCTGCATGTGCTCAGCATTTCTGTGGGTCAGATCCCACGTTCTCAAACCAGTGACTCAAAGTACAGCCATTAAATTAGTACTGTAAAAAGTTTGATCAAACTGACTTGACTAGTTTAATTCTCCAGAATTGCATCAAACACAACGTTTCCCAAGGTGGTAATCAGTTGCCTTCCAATTTCCATCTCATCCACTGTACATCTTTCAGTTTCTGCAGGTAGTTAAATAGAGGTCCTGTAAACAACAGTGTCTGCCATTATCCAAATGAACCTAGCTCCGCCTGGTTACTGATTTGTTTATAACCATATTAGAAAGTGAAAATATCTTCAGGATACTGCCACAATTTCCTGTTCCATGCTCTTTCACGCTAGCCTGTCCCAGTAACCCAGATTTCTGTCTTTGCTCTTTGGCCTCTTTATCTTCACCAACCATAGACTCTTATGGCTGAGGTTTAAAATAGCTGGATGTCTCCCCTAACAGTGTATTTCATAGTAAATTCTGTACTTGTCAGTAGAGTACTATATTTGTATGGTACTGAATCATTAATAGAGACCAAATGTCGCAGATGCCATTAAATCTATTGATGTTGATTTGAGCTGAAATGAAAACTCTTTCCTGTTGCTGTAAGGTGCTGGCTATTCTGGTCAGAGCGGTAGTGGATGGTATGGCAGATCGCACTGGAGAGGCAGCGAGTGGATTGAAGGGGAAATTGCAAGAGCTCTTGGGCAGAGTGACTTCACGAGTGACAAATGATGGGGAGATCTGGAGAATTTATGCCCGACTTTATGGAGATGGACAGAATGATAGTAGTGAAGACACTGAAAAGGTAAATGTGCTGAGGTATGCATTTTTACAGATACACAGTTCTGGTGCAAACCTTCTGTTCTCTAACAAACTATAGAGCTATAGTTAAGACATGCTTATGGTTTGCTTTAGCATTTCCATATGCTTGTATTCTGCTTTTGATGTTCCTACAGCACACATTTTTATTATCTAACAGGAGTAAGATGTTTCACATCAGGTTTTGTGGGTTGTTTTTTTTTTTAAATCTGTCTCTTATCAGTATTTCCTTTAAAAACATCCTATCACAGCATGTGCGTGTTGCCTTGGATTTGTATTCTGGAAGGGTTTTTGGCAGCAATCTAATGTCTGTAATCTAATGGCAGTGGGTTTGTTGGGTTTTCTTTAATTAGAATCTTTGATTCTAAGGACAAGATATTGCAGTTTCTAGAAAAAAGTGGATCTTAATGGAATGATCCTGTGGCATCCTGTAAGCAATCTGTATTCTTCTTCACAATCACGAAGCAAAATGCATTTCAGATAGTCTATACCACAGTCAGAGTTCCCAAAGTAAAAGTGTTTTCTTCTTACTTAGCTTAAAATAGAATTAAGTAATGCTGTTTAACTTCTGATGTGTTGAACTGTTGGTTTCTCTTTACGTATCTCTGGTTTTGCTACATTAATGCCATCTCTTGTTCCTATTGCTTCCCAGGTCATTGAGTTGATTGCGTTTACAAAATAACCGCTCTGCGCTGCTAGGAGTGTTTACTGTGTTGTATGCCTGAATGTACCTTGCAGTTGGTATTAAATTTCCAAAATTCCAGTAGCATTGCACCCTCCAAAAATGCTAACGGGTTATCAGATCTTCACTGAAGCTGAAAATACGCGAGGTCAGCGTGCAGTATGTGTTTCCTAGAAGGGGGTATACCTTTCGCCTGGGCAAAAATGTCAGCCTGGAGGATTGCTGTCGCTTGATGTCAAGCATAGTGGGCACATGGTTGGACCTACAAACCGTGGGGTTACACTTAGAATTATTTGGGTCTTGGTCATTGGCTTCCTCCCTCCATATGCTCTGCCCTGTGGAATGCCTTTTTAAGTTATTGCTGATGTCCGTTATACCCCCAATTCCTCCCTTTTTTCCTTTCCTGTTTTTCTTTACAGCTGAACAATAAAAGGGCCTGTTCAGAATTCAGAAATACAGACACTGCAATATCCTGTAATATATCCTCAGATTCTTGCTGGGACATGCAAAGTAGCAAAGGCCCTGTCTATACTATAAATGTAATCATTTCAGAATCTGGTTACATCACTGTATATTTCACTAAGCCAGTTATCAACGTGGTTTCAATTTGCAGAGTAGACAGGACACGCTTATGGTCGAGCTTGCCTTGCAGAATGGAATGAGGTTTATAAATACTTTAAGGTATGGTTATGTGTGCATACAAGTATCCTGGTATAGACATAGATCATGAAAGGGCAAAACATGTGGCCTACAGCCACAGCGTGGAGTAATTTACAGTGTAAAAATTATTTCACAATACACTAGATCATTCCGGTAGATTTTCTGTTACCGTATTATAACATGCAAATGTTAATACCAGTACTTATGGCTTCACTGTCACAAGCAACATTGTGTGTCAGCCAGGTATTAAGTGAATATAACTATCTGTAGAAAAATTCATTACAGTTTTCCACCCATATTTATTATGTAAAAGGTCAATGAATTCTGAAAGAGCATTATTTACTATATTGTGGCATCATAGGACAGAGAGATGGCAACAGATCTATCACAGTGTCATGTACCTCCTTACGGATGTAGGGTTTGACCTTTATTTATTCCATTATGTAATAGTTCATTTAGTGCAGCTTTAATTATATTGAACCATTTTTTTTCTGAACATAGCATTTAAAAGAACAGCCTTGCATGTCTGGCTGTTGTAAGGTGTGGGTTGGTTGTTGATTTCTTTTACTCTTCTGCTCTGCCGCCATATTTGATGTTGTTTTATTCAGAATTTGTTGGGGTTTTTGACTTTTCTGCTCTGCTGCTGTATCTGATGCCATGAATTGCAAGAGTCTACAGTCACAGTTGACAACAGTGCTTTGTAAATTGAATCAAAGTCAGAGTTTACAAGTTAGGAGTGTAAAACTATTGAAGTGTTGAGTTTGTGGGATTTTTTTTTTCTTTAGCTTAGCATATATTTACTCTTACACCTTTATGTATCCAACTTGCCACCTCATTCAGTACTTAATTCTTTCCTATGGTGAATATAGTCCAGTCCTCCCCTTTCCAACCAAAGAATCTTTCCAACCTTCAAGCTTCCTGCTG
>NW_010425596.1:12969-21231 GCF_000710305.1 Buceros rhinoceros silvestris
ATCCATACCCAGGCTATGAAACCCTTCTGTTCTTTGAACTTTTCCCAGCTCATAAATCCAGGTTTCAAAAGTGCAAACAAACAGCCCACGAGACTTTGAATTCTTACCTCTCCCTGACATCTGTCAGCAAAAATCCCCTAATTTGCTGCTCTGACTCAGACACGTGCAGGCTGAAATCTGACTGCTGTAAGAACTGTTGTTCTTTCTCTTGGAAGTTCTTGCCTCTGCTGGCCAGAACTACTACCAATTATAACCTAGGTTATTATGAAAAAAATTGATTTGCTCTGGTTTGACATAATACGCCTTTACTGCAGTTTTCAGCAGCATGAGCAGTTCAAGTGTCTGTGCCGTAGTGACTGGGAGAGAGAAGATAGAAGCTTCTGGGGCGATGACCCTCAGATTTGATCTGGTTTTGGTCAGCAATCAGAATTCTGTATTGCATTCATGTACATGTACCACACTGAAAGTTTTTTATTCCTTTATATGATATTTAAACTCTTGTTGTGGTTTAGGCCAGGTGGCAAAAAAGCACCACGCAGCCAGTTGCTTACTCCCTCTCTCCCCCCACCATGGTGGAATGGGGAGAAGAATCAGAAGAAAAAGGTAAAAACCTGAGATAGGACAGTTTAAGGACAACACAAGGAGAGAAGAAACAGTAATAACAATAATACTAATAGCAGAATATATAAAGCAAGTGGTGCACAATGGAATTGCTCACCACCCAGAACCTGAAGCTCAGCCCCTTCCCTAGCCATGATCTCCCAGTTATGTACTGAGCACGTTATCGCATGGCATGGAATATCCCCGTGGTTGTGCTCTTGTAAAAATTAACCCTATCCCCGCTGAACGCAGGACAACCCTTTAAACAGATAATTGAAGAGTTGTCATTGAACAAAGCCATGTAACTTCTGCCATGTAGTTGCTTTGTTTCTGATGCTGTAGAAAGAAAGCGAAATTTGAAAGCAAAAATTAATTTTTTCTGCTTAAATTTTTCATTTCTTTTTCTTAATGGGACCCTCCTTTACACATTGAGAAACAGAGCAGTATGGCTGCTCATAGCTGTGTCTGTAAAATACTTTACTCTCCAAGAATACATATAACAGAAAGAAAGCTTTGATATATTCAGTTACAATTTTTTTAAGTACAGAATTTCTATTCAAAATGTGAGTACAAGTAGTTTTCTATTTTTCAGGTGCATTTAATTATGGTGACTTGGCAAACGCGGGTCACATCCATCAGTCTAGACAGATTTTTAAAAGATAAAAATTAAACACGTTACATTATATGCCTCTCATACTTGTCATGCAATACTGGTAAAGAACATCTGTGTTACAGCTGGTGCATACTGTTGCAAAGGACACTACTCCAACTCACGGGAAATCAATCATAGTAAAGATACATTTATTTTCAGGATTGAGCATTAGTTTCATAGCTCCTTAAAACTAAATTAGTCTCCTAGTTTGTTTTCACACATACTGATCTTTTTTTTTTCTCCTTTCAGGCACTGCAGTGTCTCATTAAGGCACATAAATGTGAAATTCAATCAAGGGACTGGGAAAAAGGTGTTACTTCTTTTAAGAAAGTGGTGAAAGGAGCCATGGAAATTGCACATGGTATGTTTTACCTGAAAAGACTTCTTATTATTCACGAAGAGTGTAGCAAATATTTATCAAGTAACATATAATATAATAATAATATTGTGCTTTAGACATTATATTTATTCCTACTATTGGCAGTCCTTTAATGGAGAGCATTGTTTTGATGCACAAATATGCTTGGAATAAGGCAGAAATTGTGCAGAGTCAGTAAACGTATGATAGGTAAACATGGAATCCATTAATTTCATGTTCTAGCAATTTCACAATGCAAGTGAAAACGCCTCTATAGTTCATCTCAGTCCTCAAATCATCACGTAAGTTTGATTGACAGTGCCAGTCGGGAGATGGACAAAACTTAGACTTGGTAAGACTAGTCAGTTAAACATAACCATATTTATGTTTGAGAAGGATACATACCCTTCTTGGGTTTGGAGTTATTGACTCAAAATTGCTTGGCATTCTTTTTCTTTGTGTTTCTTTTTGAGAATATTACATTTAAAAACTGTCTATAGAAGTTATCACGATTTTCATTTAAATGTTGTTGTTTAAAGACTGTTGCTTTAGAGGTAATGCTTTTTTGGTTTGCGGTCTTTTTCCTTCTGTGTTTGGATTCTAGTGGCTATAAAATGCAGCAAGAACAAAACTAATCATCAGGAAGCTTTGCAGATACTTTCTTCAGCTCGGCTCAACTTACGTGGCTTGTCATCCAAAGCAAAGGTAGGAATGTTTGAAAGGTAGGAATTTTTCTTTGAAAGCTAAGCATTCTTGTTATGTTGCCAGGAACCATTTCTCTGGTTTGAGTCATTGGCAGGTCAAGTAATAGCTGCCTGTCCCAGTGCATCATCAGATGGATATTCACCTCTGGGTTTGAGTAGGCTTTTATTTCCCTTCTTTCTGCTAGGCTTTGACTGAAGTAAACCTACTAGTCTAAGAGACATCATTCTCATTTTAGAGAAAGTTAGAATTATACTAAAAATGTTGGGCAAACAAACATGAATGTTTGGAAGAAATCGGTTGTTTCAAAGACTTGTTCCTTAGGTGAGCAGTCATGGGGGAAGTCAGGCAGCCTCAGGAGGAGTGGATGTAAAACCTGCAGAAAGGACCAAAACATGTCAGGGTTACTTTACATCGCTTGAAGTGTTCGAAAAACAGAGTTTTTTGTTAAAAGTGAGAACTAATTCTTAATAAGGTTTTTCTAATAATAAGGTTTTTCTAACAATTCAGATACTAATTTGTTGGAAAATGTCGTCACATTTGAATCGTGTTTGGTTTTTGGACTTGTGCCCCCATAGCCAGGCTCCTAAAGAGCCGAGTCTGTTTCTGCACAGTTATTTTCCTAATTTTACCCTTCATCTTACAACATGAGACACTAAGGACTGATCTGGAATACCTTTCTATTCAAAATACACTTAACGTCTTAAAGTAGTATTCCTCCTGGCTGCGTGTGGGGTTTAGTAAATGTGCAATACAGAGCATAAGTTTTACAACATGTGTGCTTGTGGTACAAAGTCTTGATCTGTCATCAGTGTGCTAAACTTGGCTCACTCTCTTTTAAGCCCTATAATTTTAAGGATAAAAGCCTAGGACAGAAGTGTAAGTAGACACAAGCTGGCTCCGTAACAGTGCTTTAAAATACTGACGTACGTAAGTCTTCTGAATGTGATGAAAAAAGCCACGACACATTTGTTTTCTTGTGATTCACGAAACGTCGTTTTAAAAAAAAGTGTGGACTGAGTGTGATTGTAGAAAGAGTAAGACTATTGAAATAAATTATATAAATACCACTGCAGGTGGTTTATATTATGCAAGATCATGCAGTATCTGAAAGATTAAGGATAGGTGAGTCTAGTAAATTGTATTTTTAATTCCTGAAGGCACTATTTAAATGAACATCTATATTACTGGCAGGTAATGGTGCCTCTCGATTTTATGGCACTTCTGAGAAACCTGACATGTTGGAGATAAAGCTATTGGTGTGACCTCAGTGTTTTTGCATCTTTCCAAGAAGTCATATTGAATTTCCAAAGTGTGTTGTGGTTCCAAAACTCAGTCATCCGTAAGATCCTATGCACAAACAGTTTAGCACTGTTTATGCCTGTCCAAGCTTGACTGCCACATCTCCTTTTGCTGCCTTGTGAGTTTATATTAGTGTGGCGTTTTTTTTCTCTTTTCTTTTAGCAGAGAAGAGCATGTAAAAAATGGGCTAAGAGCAGACCAGGTAGTTAAGATTCCAGAAAGAATAAAGGAACAGTGAAAGTAACTTCTAAAAGAAAAAATTCGAAAATTTTGTAGTCAGGACATGCAATTGGAACAAAAAAGTAGGTTTTGTGCAGGAGAAACAATGTCACTTCTCTGACTTCTCACCTTTCCTGGGATCTCCGTCTCTGACATTTCAGGTTCTGTGTTGTGCCAGACTTAAGGCACCCACAGTCTGCTGAACACTGCAACTCGAAGATGTGTTGTAAACAGGCTTCTTTCTGTACAGAGCGTTCTGGGCAGTCACACGCTCTGGGAAATAGCATAGTGGGCTCTGTTCTGCTCCTTGCCTCCATGCATCATTCGGATCTGACGGGTGGGGTCTCCAAAGAGGAGAAAGGTCATGGAGCTGTATAACAAATGCATGAAATGGAGGTGCTATTGTGGGGAAACTTGGGGTATAAAGCCCAAAGAATGATGATGTGTGAAAATTGCCCAGGCTGCATCTAGTTGAATAGATTTCTTTAACTGTGTGGAAAAAAGATTGAACAAATAATTATATCTTCCTGATTTATTCAGCCGTCTTAGACTTTTCTGAACAAGAACTAGACTTTTCTGTCACATTCCTGGTGTGAGGTTTTGGGGCTGGAAGTCAGAAATGTTTCTGTACTTGTAGCAGGAACATATTCCTACTTTTGTGTAAGACGTTCCTTTGTTCGGTGGCAACACTGTTCTGAGGCACTTTGAAGACCTTGGTTCAGGCGTTTTAAGTACATATTTGTTTGTATACACATCTGTACTGTCCTATTGTGTTCTGATGATATGATGATGTGCAGATGTACTCCAGGGCAACTTTTGTGTTCTTGGTTTGTTTTTGTCTCTGAATGTAGGCTTTCCCTTTGTGTCAAATGAAGTGTGAATCACGTAATAAAGGGGAAACGCGTTTGAGTCCACCACCACCACCACCATATTTCTGTGGAGTGGTACCTCACACAACCTCCATATTACCTGAGTCAAATAACAGGCCTTGCAGTAGCAACGTCTTCTGGTGCAGCTCCAGTCAGAGCTTGAGTATATCAGGGCTTCAGCAACTCATTTAGCATTCCTTTGCCTTGGTTTCCCTCTGCGTGAAGATTATGATTGCTCATGAGTTAGCTGTTTTGTGTTTGTTTGTCTTACGATCCTTAAGAACAGATTATTTTTATTACTCTCTAGTGTTTTGTTTTCTCTTGTATAACCTTATTACACGTGGATGAATGTCTCCACCCACACGTATCTTGACATCGAATGTTAAAATGTGTTTATCTGAGGTTTTGGAGAAAATGCCACAACAGAATATGACACTGGGGAAAGTGGCCATTAAAACTCATAACTACTGATTTATCAGCAGGTGGGTTTGTAAACTGCAGTGACATTATGTGAGATGCTCTTCTGATGTACATTTCACAGTACAGTCCTTTAAGTTTGGTGGCATCAGGAGTCAGTGTACGCACTCAGGTCAGAGCAGAAACCAGTGTCCACAGGAGGATTCGGCCCTTTTGGCAAACTACCAGGCGTGTGGCACAGACCTCAGGTCTGTGTATGTGCACGTGTGTACATATACATGCAGCTTCTCTTTATCAGCCACAGAACGGTCTTTTTAAAGAGAGAGATACGATCATAAGTACCAAAAATAGGAAAGGCAGGATAGTGGAGGTGAGCTTTCTATGTTCTCTCTCTATGCTGAAACAAACTGTATGTATATTTTAAAATAATGCACTTCTTTTTGTCATGCAGCAACTTTTTGGAGATGTAACAAGTAATGAGCTTCACAGTGAGATAGCTGATGAGGTGACAACTATGGACAACATGATTGCTGAGCTTCAGGAACTGAGCAACCAGCTGAGAGACCAATGCTGACTTACAGACCAGATTTTGTGCCAGAAAGACAATTATGACACGTTTCTTTTGCCACAGCTCTTGCTGATGAAATGTTAACAATTCTAATGGAACAACACTCTCAATAAACGTTTTTCTGTATAATGCTGTTCTTGTGGTCAGCTTTCTTCAGACTTCAGGCTGCTTTTTAAGATTCTTATCTGTTCTCACTGTCTTACCAAGTTGTGTGTTTTGGTTCCTCAGGCGCTGATTTTCTGGAATAGTTACTTGTATTCATAAAACGATTCTTGAGGATTAGTTCTGCCTGACTGCATCTCTCCTAGGCGCCAGGGCTCTGCGGGACGACCCACCTTTGCTGCAAGGGGGGAGCAGGAGAGGCACCAGGGCGGGAGGAGATGGACAAGAACGCAGCAGAGGGAGTAGCTGGGCCCAGCCTGCCACCGGTTACCAGCAAGGTGCAGAGGGTGCCTCGGTCTGCCACTGGCAATCGGAGGAGATGTCAGTCTGGCCTGTCAGTGATGGAAAGCCGAAGTGAGGGCAGACTGTAATGGCAGGGAGCGCTGTGGGTACCGAGGGGCTGCGGGTGGAGTCAGGGCCTGAAGTGGCTCAATAGGTCATCAGGCACTTTCTGATTTATAATTTGGTGTTAATTGCTTACAGGGGAGTAGGAGTGGGGTCCCAAGAGTAAGAATTTAGTCTTTAGTGTTATTCTTGTAATACAATTAAAGTAGCAGTATGTTTGCTGCATTAGGATTTACAAACAGTTATTACTTAAAGTGGTATAATATTATTAAAAAAATACATAGTCTCTGTCCCGTGGGCAGTAATATAGACCAGCACTTCATTCGTGCCTTTTGCAGGCATGGGGATTTCCCCCCACTAAGGCAGCAATGTAGCTGCAATTTAATCTGAAAATGCTTGCCTCTGACTTGACCTGAATAAGTTATTTTCATCCAGACTGTTTTGAATTGCTTCAATTTTAAGTGTCTTTGCTACAGCACTTCTTGAAATCAAATTTTTTCAGGGTTTTCCAGAAAACTATGCAAAATAGTTTCCTCATTCGTCATGATTTTGCCTCTTTCTTCCATATGAGAATGATACATCCTCAAAAAATCTGATTACTGATATTCTGGCTATGCACTGTCTGTGGTACGGTCATTAAAATGACACCATTACTAAATGGCAAGAATACCTGAAGAGAAAGCCATAAGGTAAGAGGAAACCAAATATTTGGATTTGAAGCAGTAAAAGAGTCTTATTTTGGTGTGTGAAGGGGGAAACCATCCTGACACCTTGCTAAAGCTTTGTATCCTTGTAAAACTTCATAGAATGGACAATAAATTATTTGCTGTCAGTATTTTAATATGAGGTTCCCAAAAAAATTATCTAAGCAATGGATTTACCTGCTAATGAAAGGAGAGCTGGCTCCAAAACACTTCTTCATTGAAATGGCCCGGAAAGGGAGAAGGCATTAAAGTTTGTGTAGAGTGAATTTGCTAGAGATGCTCCTCCCATTTTGCTCATATGTACAGTGAGGGGCCCACCGGACTTAACAGGCTGTGAATTTTGCGACAGACTTCCACTGCTACTGTCTTTCATAATTATAATGTGATATGATTTACCTTACAAAGAAAAAAAATCATTAAAAAATATTGGAAGGGAAGGGTTTAGATGTGGAATTGTTTGGTTGCAGAAACATCTCCCTTCTTTCTTGTGATCTTATTGCAAATTTTAAACTGGAATTATGTCCCACTGTCAACATAAACGTGACTTGAATTCAGTTGGCTTGGTTTAAGAGAGAATAATTTCCATTGAGTCTTATCTGACCCACTCTTAGGTTTGGAGATGCAGAACATGAAGCCACGCTCTTTTTTTGTGTAATGGCTTCTGCCCAGCATTTAACAACAACAGATGGGAAGTTCAACATTTCGTCTAGAATATTAGAGGTCTGCAAGAAAACCTTTATTTCCTTTCCGTTTCCCTAAGGTGGTCACATGAAAAAGTCATTCTGCTCTTCTAAGGTCTCTCCCCTACAGTACTACACATGGTTCAGAAACATCTCCCTTCTTTCTTGTGATCTTATTGCAAATTTTAAACTGGAATTATGTCCCACTGTCAACATAAACGTGACTTGAATTCAGTTGGCTTGGTTTAAGAGAGAATAATTTCCATTGAGTCTTATCTGACCCACTCTTAGGTTTGGAGATGCAGAACATGAAGCCACGCTCTTTTTTTGTGTAATGGCTTCTGCCCAGCATTTAACAACAACAGATGGGAAGTTCAACATTTCGTCTAGAATATTAGAGGTCTGCAAGAAAACCTTTATTTCCTTTCCGTTTCCCTAAGGTGGTCACATGAAAAAGTCATTCTGCTCTTCTAAGGTCTCTCCCCTACAGTACTACACATGGTTTCTCAGCACAGATTTTTCCTCTTAGCAGATGTGTGGAATGTAACCAGTATTGTCTTTCACCTAATACAGGGAAAGGCTACTGTCCAGACACTGTGAATTCCTGAAGAGAGGGATGACTAGCGTTCTGACAGCACACCAGATTTCCTGTCATAATTAACATAATCATCATTCATGGCTTGG
>NW_010425597.1:0-569 GCF_000710305.1 Buceros rhinoceros silvestris
AATTTCACCCCAAAATCCCCTGATTTCACCCCAAAATCCCACAATTTCACCCCACAACTGCCATTGCCCCCAAAATCCAGTGATTTCATCTAAAAATCCCAATTTCACCACAACCCCCTCAATTTTACCCCAAAATCTTCTGAATGCACTAGAAATTCCCTGATTTTACGCAAGAATCTTTAAATTTTATTCTAAAATTCCGATTTTTAGCCCAGAATCACCAAAATTAACCCCAAAATGTCCTGATTTCACCCTAACATCACCTGATTTCACCCCCAAAACATGATTTGATTGCAAAATAATTCTGAATTTATTGTAAAATCGTGATTTCATGGTAGAATTGTTTGATATCAGTTTAAAATCATATTTCATCCTAAAATAATCTGGTTTCAGTCTAGAATAACATGATTTCACCCTAAAATAATCTGATCTTAATCTAAGATAACATGATCTTGCTCCCAAGTCATCTGATTTTAGTCTGAAATCATATGATTTCACCTGAAATTATTTATTTCCATCTAAAATCACATTTCACAGTGGAATTATCTGGTTTTATTCTAAAATGACAT
>NW_010425598.1:0-5789 GCF_000710305.1 Buceros rhinoceros silvestris
CCCATGACAAGGGGGTGCCCGTGAAAGAGCATTTCAGCTCAACGTCAGTACAATTAACACCATTCTTCTACTCCTCTCAAACAATCTCATTAAAACAGATCTACAAAGTGGATCTATTTTAAAGTCTTTGGCAGAGAATCAATTCTGGAAAGCTATTTTGTACTATATCAGAAAGGTCAAAAACCTTGTTAAAATTCTAATGGAATTTAAGTTTTTAATGACTGGAACTACAGAGCAGAGTTTCTACTTATTTCGATTTCTCATTAAGCCAATTTACAAAAGTACAGGCCTACTAGCAAGAAGCTCAATATACTTAGATTTCTAACATAATGTTCTAAGAGATGTTACATAATTAAATTTTCATAATAAATATTTTAAGAAGTGGTATATTCCTTTTTACGCAATGAGCTTTCAAAAAAAGGAGGAAGGAGCTCTAAGGAAATACCACAATTCATTCTTTGGACTTTTTATTCAACTGTCAAAGTTGCAAATTATCTGTTAGTTAGCTTATCTTTTACCTCATTTCCTGAAAAAGACAAGTAGTGGCAGATTTTCCTAGCTTTCTAGTATCCAAATCTGCTAGCACTAAAAACTTTACCTGAAATCATCTCCTTGAAGTAGGGAAGCATTCTATCATCTTATTAATGGAGAACTGCAGTGCCAGATAAAGACAGCAAACTGTACTAACAAGCCTGAGCCGAAGTCATGCTTTCTTACATCTCTATTAGCCAGTTTATCCACCAGTTTCTCTTGTTGCTAGTGGGTGCCTTTAATAACTCTACCATAACAAAACTTCAACCAATTCTTCCTTTTTCTAGCAGTTTGCAACACTTACAGATTCTAGAACAATTCAGCAGTAATTGATAGCTTTCTTGCTGCTTATTCAGGATTTGCATGTGAGTTTAAGAAAAAAAAGCCACATAAAGTTTGCAAGTTAACCAATGTTGTACTCTCTTTAACTATTATTTCTAATCACTAACTGAACCGGTAGCATCAGGTGAGAATTGCACATGGGAAAAAAAAGTAAATTAACATTATGTAACCTACCTTTCAACTACCAAATTGCTGATTAAGTCAATCTCTTCCTGATAATCTCTACGGCAATAATTTTTCCCTATAGCAAAAAATGCCTGTGGTATCTAAAAGTCTCTCGCCCCTATCTGACCTCTCCGCATAGAGATTCTAAATCTGTTTTACTTAAAAATTAACAAAATACATTAATAAAATTCCTAGAAAAATCCTTATTTATGAATCATGATTTTACCCCATACAGTACAAAGAACACTGCAGAGTTGCACTGCTGTATAGTACATACCCCTGTATAGTACATACCCCATGTTCTTTAGCAGCCATAACCACTTTTGAAAGAATATCTTCTTCAACAAATGGCCTCACAGCATCATGGATAATCACTACTTCTGGTTTCTGGAGCAGATAGTTGGAAAATTCATTCTCTGCAAATACTTTCAGTCCATTGAAAATTGACCGGTGACGAGTTATTCCACCTTTTACTACCGTAACTCTTTTGTGGTTGTATTTTTCAATGATAGACTTCATTGTTTCAACATTTTCAGGAGACACCACCACAATAATGTCGGATATCCAACTTATCCTAGAAGAAACAGTACAAAAACAGAGAAAGTAGACATGAAGGACTAAGTAAAAGTACAGATATCTCCATGAAATAAAGAAATTCATATTAAAAAAAAAAAAAAAAAACAAGATGACTAAATACTCAAGTTCACGTTTTTGTGTATTAGCACTCCAGCCCTAAAGAGAGAGTTTCCTGAGAGAATCTACTGATACATGGATGTAAACCAAATTAACTGTAATTCTGGGAAGGGACTTGCTTCCAACACCTCTGATAATCCTTCAAAAAGCCTTCAAAACACTTCATACTACATTCTCCTTCCTAGGTTCTAACATAACTTCTAAATCAATCAGCCACAGTCGTTATTTTAGCTTTCTCTAATTCAGTCTCCAACAAATTGGTAAATCCTGTGACTCGAATACTCCATGTACTGCTGTGTGGTACAATGTGTACAAGTAATGAAGAGGATCAAGAAAAACTCTGAAATGAAGATCACAATGTAGAAACATGGCTATGCTAGGTAAAACTACCTTAAGATGAAAAGCATATTTTTAGAGCACTTCAAGCTTCTACTGTTGGTATCAGGCTAGCTCTACAACTGAGGGGTGTTGCAGGGGGGAGAATGACCCACAACCCACAAGATTAAAATAAATCATAACTGAAGTCATATTTGTGCCAAAGGAGCTAAGAATACAAATTACAGTCATATGTGGCATACTGTACTTCACAATAACAGAAATACCATTATTCAAATCCAGCTATTTGAGTGACTTATTTCCTAAACGGTATGCAGAGAGCATAAAAAAGGATTTAAAATTGTTTTATTTCCTTTCTGTGTCTCCACAGATGACAGAAGGTTTTTCAGCATGACAGACAAGAAACTCATCAGACGAGCAGTGATTACAAAAGCAATTCACTATTTACTATAGCAAAGTTACTCGTGGAGCCTACGCACCCAACTAGGAAGAGAGACAAGTATGGTATATTCTCTCAACTAAAAATAATAAAGTTATTGAGACTAATTTTGCAGACACAAGATGGACCAAGGTACTAAATACTTCCAGTTAGAAAAATAAGAGTAAGAAATTTACAGTTCAGAAATATACAGGCTCAAGCTATTGGTTTCTGCAATAACACAGAAGACAACATTGCCTACAAACTATTCTTACTTTAAAAGCAAAGTCATCTGAGATACAAACCACTGCCCAATGGAGCAACAATGAAGCATCTTTTACCTTCTCTATGTTTTTTTAACAAACCAGAACTCCACGGAAAACTATATCAACTTATTTTAAAATAACTATTAAGAATAAAACAAATAGAAGTGCTATTAGCAGTCTTCTAAAGAAAAATTTGTCCTTATGTTCATTTTATTATTAACAAAAGCAGAAAATACAGCCAAACCAACATATCCTCAGCATTTTTAAGTACTGAAGCTGTTCAAATGTAAAATCTGAAGTCATATAGTTTCAAGCTTCATTTCAACTTGTCACTCATCACAGGTTCCTCACAAGGTTTTCAAGTCTCTCAAATGAGTCCTGGCATAGTCTTATATTTAGGCATAAAATTGAAGTCATACAGAGGCACTAAACTCAGAACTACGGGAAACTAACTCAATTCATCTCCGTTTTTTTTTTTCCTAATATTGAGAGTTGTCATTTAAAGCCAAATTCAAGAGCTATTTCACACTAAGCGAGAACAAGAATTCCTCACGTCTATCTGCAGAAAGACTATAGGCTTACACAATTCCCAGAAACAGCGGACAGTATTCATTAGTGACTCTAAGAGGCACTGACATTTCTCATTCTGGAGTCAAACAAAACAGATTATTAAGCAACTCGATAGTACACAGCACCTTCTGAGGAGAAGGGAAGGGAACAGATACACTGGCCAGCCTATGATAAAACTCTGCACAGGGCGGGTGGAATGGCTCAAGGCCTTCAGTGGTACAACACACTAAAAAAAGTGACAGGATGCGGTCACAGCTCCACCCTGTGTCTGGATAAACAAATTTATAAACTTGAGTATGTCCTCCTTAAACTCATTCTGGAGTAATGTTCTACAACTGGAGCTGGGATTCAGAGATGGCACCTGTTCATGTAAGAGTATAAAGGTATCCTCTAGATTGATCAGGTACATGTACAGCTTAGGCTTTCAGCCTAACATGTCCCACCAAAACTCACAAAAAGTACTAATTCAGTGAAGTATGCTACAAATTCTCACAAATGAGAACCATGCACCACACAGGTGCTTACTCTTTTAAAGGGCTGCTTATGGAAATGTTGCGACGTGTTTCAGTGAAGTAGAAAGGTGTAAGTATACACTTAATCTGGCAGTAAATGGATCTTTTTTCTTCTCCTCCCTCAATTTTTCATATCCTTTTTCTTCTGAAAGATTTCACATTAAAAGAGTAAGAAGCTCAGGACTCGCTCAAAAACAGTTTAGAAACAGTAAACAACCTTTCCATTTTATAATAGCAATATTAGTTCAAGATAATGCAAGCTTCTGAAAGAACCAACACAAGGCATGAAAAAGATCAGAACAGTGTACCCCAATGTGCTTTAACATGCACTAAATACAGAACTCTAGTGTTTCCATACAACATAGGCTCTAGTTCTAAAGTGGTAAACTAGGTCTGATCCAAGGAAATAAAAGTAACAACCCCATTTGTAATTACTGTACAGCTGCCTTGGGAAGACAACAATATTAGGTGAAGGAAAACAGTGAGGCAGAAAAGGACTATATGTTTGTCTCCTATGACTGTCCTCACCATCACCTACAGACAGACCAGCTGTCCAGTAGAAAAATAGTATTGTTTCTTTAAATTGTAAACAAAAGCACATACATTTATCTTAGCTGAGCTAGAACTCAAAGTAAAGGAGCTCATTAACACAGCAACAAATCAAGCTATTACATGACTTCACAAGACAGACTGTAGAGGAAACGAAATAACCGATGAGTTATGCATCATTAAGTGGCATGTTCAGGTACAAATGTGACTAAGGCTTAATCCTCTATCAGTTCACTCACACGCAAACTAGAGATGAGCCTGAAATCTAACATAACGCTTAAATATTCAGTTTCTTGCAACTCTTACTCAGACCGGTAACAACCTATTTAACATATAACCTACTGAAATCTGCAGTTCTATCAGCAAAACAAGGCCAGAACCAGGCAGTCACTCCTGAGGCAGCTTTAGGAGTGTAAGATAGGATCTTTCACTGCTACAGACACTCTTCAGAGGGTCAAGATAAAAAATTATATTACTTTTGCCGATGTTATTATTCGAGCACCAAATGAGAAAAAGAACTGTCAAGAACAAAATGCAGTTGTAGAATGCAAGCATAACTTCCTTTTGCTCCATAACATCTTTGTTATTACTGCATTGCTACATGAAAAAAACAGGAATATTTATGTATCCTTTACAGTACAAAAATGGAAGCAGAGATCTATTGAGCCTGAAAAGTTTCACATATACATTAAGGGTGTTTTGAGCATCTCATATGCAGAAGCCATTTTTTTTTTCTGAAAGAAAATGTTCCTTATTAGTCAGACAAGTTAACAAAGATACCTTCATAAAGGTAAAACAATTGGATTATTTTCTATGATTATTTTTAGCTGATAGGAAATTTTGGGAATAAGCTAATGATAACTGGACAAAAAGAACTATCACAATAGATCCATTTAACAAAACTGTAATTGTGTGACCTGTATATCCAGTGAACAGGCATCAGCCAATAGGAAAAACACTTGGCAAATAAACTACACAAGACACTTCCAAAGAGGCAATTCTCTGGAAGCTTCCCCCAGGTGATGTTTCTTTGGTATCAGGCCACCTGTTTTAGGAAACCACATGACAGGAAACAAAGCTGTCCAAAACCTTCATGAAAAAACTGTATTCTGCCAGTAAACAACACATTAACTCTGCTTTCTTCTTTCATAACTCCTCACTGTACTTTCAACAGCAGGTGAAACATGAGCACAGCAAGAATAGCAGCAGCTTATTTGTTCCACAATGTTTCAAAATCAACCTTTACCTTAGTTTGTTTTCCTCTCTATAGTTTAGTAAAATTTGTGCACATGTACACAGAGCTAAGATTCGTCCCTGTCTCATAAAAAGAGTTGTAAAGTTTCTATTCTAAACAAACACATACCAAAAAAATAAAATGAAGGAAGAATTACTAGCTTGTACAGAATC
>NW_010425598.1:5962-8560 GCF_000710305.1 Buceros rhinoceros silvestris
TGCTTCTAGTTCTGTTGAGCTTGATGCAAATGTGTTGCATAGTTCAACAAAACCAGTGGGGAAAACAGTCATTTAAGTTCTCTAACACACTTCAATCTTACCACTAAGGTAGACCTAACCTTCTTATCAGTGCCACTGTATTGGTAATAAAACCCAGTAACTTCCCGCCACCCTATTTTTTTTTCACCTCCCCTTCCTAATGGCATCATCTTTTTTTGTTACTGGCAGGCCAATGTTCTACATGCTGACATCTATGCAATAGGATGCACTGCTTATTCATTCATGTCTGCTCTTGTCTTACCTGTAAGTTTTTCCACATCAATATTTAAGATTCTCACTATTTTCAACTGAACACTGTAAAAGTCTTCTCCTGATTTTTAAAAAGCACATGCAAAGCAACTGCAAATTCCTGATCTGCTCATGTATTTCTGCCTATATGTTGCTACATTTTTTCCGGATTAAAAAAAGCTCAAAAACAGCTGCAGTAGCTGAGATAACCAGTTCAATAGAAGTTATTACAGGCTAATGAGTCAATGATTCATTCAATTACAGCAGGCAAGCAATACACATCAGAAGACAGCACCAAGCTAAGCACAGAAAATCTGCCACTTCTGGATGACAGATCACGTGACAAACTGCAGTTTCCCAATATCACATTTTTACGCATACCTCCACGCAAACTAAGAACAAGGTACCTCTTTTGCAGTTGCAGAGTCAGAAATATGTAAAAGTGTGAGGATGAAAATGGAAGCCAGCTTGAGCTTTAGAGAACATCTGTTCCCAACTCCCCATACACATACATACCAGCCAACACTCCAATTCAGTACAGAGATGGCGGAAAGCTCTGCCTGTGAGAGAACTGGCACCAGTTATTGCACTCCTCGAGTTAAGTAAAAGCACTAGGTTGTTACTTTCACAATCAACTTGGGATCACATGCCTGGCTGGACTGTACAATAAGAACTCACCCTCTTAATTTTTTGCAGCTTTAGGACATAAATATAATACTGTTGCTCAAAGAGCTGTTACTTTCCCAGAGTTTACTGGCAGCAAAAACAAAAGATATTTTTAAAATACATAATGTTTTATTTTCCTATGAATATAATTTCCTTCCCAAACCTCACTGCACTCTCTTTTCCAGGTCTCCTGGAATACACTGAGCATACTCTTCTCTGTAGATTCCCATGACATTTTGGCAGAAATTACAGCTGTGACAAGCTTTGGATTGAAGGTTTTGCTTACTGATGTGTTTAGTGAATGGCTGCTACTGAAAATTAAATAAAGAACAACAAGCAATATTTGTTTCAAAGAGTAACAAGTGACCTGAGGGAAGCCTGTCTGGGTGGGAATAGAAAAAGAGTCCCAATTTCAATGTTATACAAGTTCCCATGAGTTAAGGACTTCGGGAGGTGTTGGCAAACCCATTTCTTTTCACCATCCTCCGCCCCTCCCCGTTTATTCTCTAAAATCTAAAGGTTTGTTTTTCTACAAGTTACCACAAAACATCCCCAATACATCTGACATTCCACTCCTACCTGCAGTGTTTCAAATGACACTAGATACAAGACTTACATTATGTTAACACTTGACAATAATACATATACTGTCAGTCACATTCCTAGAACTCAAAAATCTTATGAAAAGGAAAAATGTAACCGCTAAGATATCTCATTACTCAAATCTTTTGCTACAGCGTAAACAAAAGTTATGCGTGCAGCTTCACACTACGTGAGCTATCAGCTTCTAGCCCAATAACAGCATCTTAAATAAAACCAAGGGTGCATTGAAGCTTACAGCTGAGGCACATTCCACCATGGGCTATAACGGTGAAGTATAATGGAGCACTGTAGACCCCTGAGTTTATCCGACTATGACAAGTGGATTTTTTTTTTTTTTTTGAGGCCTCTGCACATCAGGACAATCTCCAATGGCTATGGCAGAACAGATCTTTTTTCAAATCAGCCACTTGCAGTGCTAGAAATCCTCGTGCTTGGAGGCGGAGGGCCTCGAACAGATTTCCAGCAGCAGTGGAAAGTGACACAGCTTCAAGGATCAGTAGCGCTGGGGAGAGGACAATCTCCAATGGCTATGGCAGAACAGATCTTTTTTCAAATCAGCCACTTGCAGTGCTAGAAATCCTCGTGCTTGGAGGCGGAGGGCCTCGAACAGATTTCCAGCAGCAGTGGAAAGTGACACAGCTTCAAGGATCAGTAGCGCTGGGGAGAAAGGAGAGCCGCCCGCGCTGGCAGTGACTGAGCCAGACTGGGACCGGGAGCGGTACCCAGCTCTCGCCTGGTACCTCTCCCAGGTGAGCCTGCCCAGTCACAGCTCAGAGCACGCCCTGTCTGCACCAGGCCTACCAGTCACCCTGACACTTAGGACACATCCTGGACTGGCCGGGGAGGGACGAACATCCCACCGAAACGCAAAACCAAACCCTCTGGGGAGCGGCCGCGCGGGGGGTGCCCGGTTTTCCAGGAACTGGGGGCACGGCGAGGGGCTGGCAAGTGCCGGCTGCCAGGCCTCAAGCGGTGAGGGGCGGAGGGGAAAGCCCGCGGGGCGCGGGCGGGTAGTCAAGCGGCGCCCTCCTCGTTACCTCT
>NW_010425599.1:0-209 GCF_000710305.1 Buceros rhinoceros silvestris
CAGCCTCAGCAGGGGCT
Organism: Buceros rhinoceros silvestris; assembly: GCF_000710305.1. Classification (NCBI taxonomy): domain Eukaryota; kingdom Metazoa; phylum Chordata; class Aves; order Bucerotiformes; family Bucerotidae; genus Buceros; species Buceros rhinoceros. The sequence goes on from NW_010425599.1 coordinate 18, forward strand.
GCGTCTTACCACCGGCTGGCTGGAACCCGGGCGGACGGGACCCTCTGGGCCCCCACGGGCAGGGAGGAGACAGCAGAGCTATGAGAGGGGAGGAAGGGCCTTCCCGGTTGCAGACCTGCCAGGACAGAGGCAGGAGACTGCAGAGTCCTGAAAGACCCTTCCTGGGGGGGGGTTGGGGGTCCTCAGAGGGGC
>NW_010425599.1:401-703 GCF_000710305.1 Buceros rhinoceros silvestris
AGCAGACTGTCCCTGCCCTGGCAGGCGGGGTGGGGTTTGCCCCCGCTCTGTGGGCCTCCTCTCAGCAGCCATTCCTTCTAGGCTGCCTGGTGCGTCCTGCCGTCCCGCGTGCTGCTGGTGCTGACCTCGCAGAAAGGGATCCAGGTGAGCTGCTTCTCCGCGGAGTGGGGAGGTGAAAACATGACATTGGGATGGCGTGCTCGCGGTGTGGGCTCTGGTGGCACAGGGAGGGTCCTGCTGCACACCCAGAGAGCTGCTGACATCCCTCAGAGACCTCCTGTGGCAGCAGCTGAGTCCGGAGC
>NW_010425599.1:844-1240 GCF_000710305.1 Buceros rhinoceros silvestris
AGCAGCTGAGTCTGGAGCCTTAAGAGAAGCTCCACCACCCCCTTGGGCCTCACCCTGCTGCTTCCTCTCTCCAGATGTATGAGTCCGATGGCTCCATCATGGTGTACTGGCACGCGCTGGACGTCACAGAGCATCCTCCGGGTACCTCCCACATCAAAAGGAGCCCCCTGGGCCCTCTGCCTGCTCTCCTTCCCCAGATCTCTGGGCTTCCTGCAGCTCCAGCTGGTCCCTCCTGGCCTGGACTCCCCATCAGGGATCGAGCCAGGATGGTCCCATGCAGCAGCTGATCAGAAGGGTCTGGAAAACATCACAGCGTCACCCCGACTCCTCTGTCCTGGCTCACTGGGGGCTTGGTGGGGCTGGAAGGGGGCTCGGTGGGGGCTCAGCAGGGACCCA
>NW_010425599.1:1408-2804 GCF_000710305.1 Buceros rhinoceros silvestris
GGGACCCAAATGGGTTCCCTGGTGCCTTGTGCCATGGGACATGACCAGCTCTTGGTTCCCTTCCAGCGCAGGCAGTGTTTGCTCGGGGGATCGCTGCGGCTGCTGGGCGCTTCATCTGCGTGGGTGAGCCCAGGAGTGTGGGGGAGGACGAGGAGGAAGCGGGGTCTGGGCAGGGGCTGGGGACAGCAAAACACTGCGGAGTGAGCCGAGGGGGCTGGGAGGGGCTTGGAGCTGCTGCGAGCAGGTGTTGGGGGGAGCAAGGAGCTCCCCGCACTGATCCCCCCCAACCCCCTCCACAGGGACATCCTCGGGAGCAGTGCTGGTGTTTGACATCCCCCCCAAGGGGACAAACATCACCGTGAGCGAGGTCCTGGAGCAGCACCACGACGCCATCACCGACATCGCAGCGGAGCTGGGCCAGGCTCCGGTACGTGGCGGGACGGTGACACCAGCAGATGCTTGAGCTGGAGGAGCTGGGGGGTCCGTGGCACTTGGAGGGACACAGGGACTGCAGCGTCCCCTCAGCCATCTTGGGAATTGGGCACTGGGGGGCCGGGGAAGCTGAGGGATGAGCCTTCACCCTCACTGGGGAGGGACATCCAGAGCCAGACTGATGGTGGAGCCGAGAACCATCCTGTGGTGGGGAGATAAATTCACCCAGTTATGGAGCAGAGCCTGGGGCTGGGACAGGGCTTCCCACAGCTCGGCTCAGCCTCGCTGACATCCCTGCATGGAACCATGGGATTATTTGAGGAGGAAAAGCCCTTTGAGCTCCTCCAGTCCCAGCGCTGCCCCAGCACTGCCATGTCCCCACTGGCCCTCAGCACCACCTCCACACGGCTGCTCCAGTCCCCCCTCCCGGGATGGGGGCTCCACCACTGCCCTGGGCAGCCTGGGACAGGCCTGCACAACCCCAGTGGGCAAGGAATTCTAATTAAATCTAAATCTAATCTAAACAATTAGAGAGAGATGGGCCCTGGCTCGTTCTGCCTTTGGCTCCAGCTCCAATTTGCGGCAGCTTTCACGGTGTGGGCAACCGGAGCAACCGGAGCCTCCCGCCTGGCCTGAGCCCGCTGCGGGGGCTGACTCACCTCTGTTCCACAGGATGGCGCTGGGGACATGGTGACAGCCGATGACGCTGGCATGCTCTGCATCTGGGCCGCAGGAGAAGAGTTCATCCTGCTTAGCAAGATCCCGGCCTTCGGGTGAGCCCAGGGGTGGGTGCAGCGATGCAGCAGGTCCTGCTGGTGTCTGGTGAGGGGTGGGAGGTGGCAGGACCCTCCCGGGGTAGGAGGGCAGGAGGTGACACGTGCCTCTGCTTCCAGCTGCTCCTGCTCCTCTGTGAAGCTATGGAACGGCATCGTGGCTGGGCGGTACCGCCGGGGGGGGAGTCCGC
>NW_010425599.1:2985-4556 GCF_000710305.1 Buceros rhinoceros silvestris
GCGCTGAGGTCAACGCTCACGCACGGTGGATCTACGCCCTGGACCTGGCACCAGAGACAGGGAAGGTACAGCTGGCCCCCGGCATCCCACCAGCATCCCGGCGGCCTGGAGTGTGGCAAAGGGCTGCTGCCTTGCGCCAGCCCGCAGTGCTCCTGCCTCCAGGACACCGCTCTGGCCTCTCAGGCCCCACGGCCTCTGTCCCACTCCCTTGGCAGCTACTGTCGGGTGCAGAGGACTCCTTCGTTCACGTCTGGAAGCTCAGCAGGGACCCGGACACCGACAACATCGAGGTGAGTGACAGCAGTGACAACCCATGGTGGGGAACCTGCAGCAAGACTGTGGCATGTGGAGGTGTGGTGAGGCTGCTGTGGCCTCTGGGCAGGCACTGTGGCCTCGCTGCTCAGTGCAAACCCAGCCAGGCACTGCGTCACCTCCTGCTGCCAGCCGTGTCTGAACAGGACATGGTTCTTGTGCTGATGATGGTTCTTTGCCGCCTGCGCTGGGGGCACTGGGGAGGCCACACCTCAAATCCTGGGTTCAGTTTGGGCCACTCACCCCAAGAATGGCATTGAGGGGCTGGAGCGTGTCCAGAGAAGGGCAGCGGAGCTGGAGCAGGGTCTGGAGCACAAGTGCCCTGAGGAGCAGCTGAGGGACCTGGGGGGGTTGAGCCTGGAGCTAAGGAGGCTCAGGAGAGACCTTCTGGCTCTCCACAACTCCCTGACAGGAGGCTGGAGCGAGGCGGGGGTCAGTCTCTTCTCCCCAGGAACAAGCTACAGGACAAGAGGAAACAGCCTCCAGTTGCACCAGGGGAGGTTGAGGTTGTCCCTGAGGAACCATTTCTTGGTTCCCCATTGGGGTTGTGCAGAGCTGTCGCTGTCTGCCCAGGGCAGTGGTGGAGTCCCCATCCCTGGAGGGGTTGATCAGCCGTGTGGAGGTGGTGCTGAGGGACAGGAGGATAGGAACTAGCCTCCAGTTGCTCCAGGGGAGGTTGAGTTTGTCCCTGAGGAACCATTTCTTGGTTCCCCATTGGGGTTGTGCAGGGCTGTCGCAGGCTGCCCAGGGCAGTGGTGGAGTCCCCATCCCTGGAGGGGTTGATCAGCCATGTGGAGGTGGTGCTGAGGGACAGGGGTCAGTGGGGACCTGGCAGTGCTGGGGCAGCACTGGGACTGGAGGAGCTCAAAGGGCTTTTCCAGCCCAGATGGTTCAGTGATTCCGTCATGGGCAGCTCAACCTGTGCCCCACCAGCCCAGCCATGTCCCTGAGTGCCGGTTGCCCGAGGTTGTGTCTCTGCAGGCAGGCAGGGCCCCGGAGCTGGTCCCGGTGGGGCTGGTCCGGGTGCGTCTGGCTGTGTGGGGTGGTGTCTGGCTCAGCCCATGCCCCTCGCCGCAGGTTGAGCACTGCCACGCTGAGTGTGTTACTGACACCCCGGTCTGCGGCGCCCGGTTCTGCGACCCCCAGGGAAACTCCTTCGCCGTCACCGGCTACGACCTCAGCGAGATATTCCGCTATGGCCGGGCGTAGGCTCTGGAGGGAGTTCAGCTACACCTGCACCGCAGCACCAACAGCAAGGC
>NW_010425599.1:4715-5119 GCF_000710305.1 Buceros rhinoceros silvestris
GCACAGGCCCCCCTGACTCCGCTCCATGGGTCCCAGGGCGAAAATCTGTGATGCAGCAGAGCTGAGCCCTGACATCCCTTGCTGCGGCATGTCCCTGCATGGGGAACATGGGCTCGGAGCTGGGAAGGGGCCCCCCAGCCCTGTTTGGAGGGAACCAGCTCCTTCCCCTCTTCCCAGGCCGGTTCAGCTGGGAGCAGATCCAGGGCAAACCTGCTGCTCCGGCCCGGAGAGTGTCGGGGGGCGGGGGCACAGCGCCCGTTGGCCGCCCTGCCCCGGAGGGGCACAGGAGGAGAACGAGGAGGAGGAAGAAGAGCCTCTTCTCTCCAGAGTGCTGTGGGGACACGCAGGTCCCCATGGGGGTATTTTGCATCTGCCAGATGTGTGAGGCCACAGCTGGGCTGGGA